>NW_027260842.1:137500-247500 GCF_045791955.1 Oncorhynchus clarkii lewisi
AGAGCATTAGTGAGGTCGGGCTCTGATGTTGGGCGATTAGGCCTGGCTCGCAGTCAGCGTTCCAATTAATCACAAACGTGTTCACTGGGGTTGAGGTCAGGGCTCTGTGCAGGCCAGTCAAGTTCTTCCACACCGATCTCCACAAACCATTTCTGTATGGACCTCACTTTGTGCACGGCGGCATTGTCATGCTGAACAGGAACGGGCTTTCCAAAACTATTGCAATAAAGTTGGAAACACAGAATCGTCTAGAATGTCAGTGTATGCTGTAGCATTAAGATTTCCCTTCACTGGAGCTAAGGGGCCAAGCCCAAACCATGAAAAACAGCCCCAGACCATTATTTATCCTCCACCAAACCTTACAGTTGGCACTATGTATTGGGGCAGGTAGTGTTCTCCTGGCATCTGTCAAACATAGATTTGTCCATTGGACTGCCAGATGGTGAAGCATGAACGCGTTTCCACTGCTCCAGAGTCCAATGGCGGCGAGCTTTACACCATTCCAGCTGACGCTTGGCATTGCACATGGTGATCTTAGGCTTGTGAGCAGCTGCTCGGCCATGGAAACCCATTTCATGAAGCTCCCGACGAACAGTTCTTATGCTGACATTGCTTTCAGATGCAGTTTGGAACTCGGTAGTGAGTGTTGCAACCAGAACAGAGGATTTTTATGCGCTATGTGCTTCAGCACTCGGCGGTCCCGTTCTGTGAGCTTGTGTGGTCTACCACTTCGCGGCTAAGGCCATTCTACTGCCAATGTTTGTCTATGGAGATTGCATGGCGGTGTGCTCGATTTTATACACATGTCAGCAACGGGTGTGGCTGAAATAGCCAAATCCACTAATTTGAAGGGGTGTCCACATACTTTTGTATATATAGTATACCTCTCCTTCCACCTCCCATCCTCCCTTTTCCCTCTTTCCCTCCATTCCTCACTCCCTCCCTCCATCCATCCCTCACTCCCTCCCTCCATCCATCCCTCACTCCCTCCCTCCTTCCATCCATCCTTCACTCCCTCCCTCCATCCATCCCTCACTCCCTCACTCCATCCCTCACTCCATCCATCCCTCCATCCCCACTCCCTCCATCCCTCACTCCCCCCATCCCTCACTCCCTCCCTCCTTCCATCCATCCTTCACTCCCTCCCTCCATCCATCCCTCACTCCCTCACTCCATCCCTCACTCCCTCCATCCCTCACTCCATCCATCCCTCCATCCCTCACTCCATCCATCCCTCCATTCCTCCATCCCTCACTCCCTCCATCCCTCACTCCATCCATCCCTCCATCCCCACTCCCTCCATCCCTCACTCCCCCCATCCCTCACTCCCTTGTTGAATGAACCCCTCTACACCCAGAGCATGTCAGATGAAAAAGTATAAAAACATAACATCCTCATGTTCTTGTCTTTCTTTGATATGTCCCTCTGTTGATCTTTCCTTGATGGTGTCCCTCCTCTGATCTGCTCTTTCATGTTCTCTTCTTTCTCTCTCCTCTCAGGGTTAATAAACGGGGGGGGGGGGGGGGGGAGTGTATCTGGGGGAAGTGGTGGGTAGGCGACCCTTTCATGTCCTCTAAACCCAGGATTAGGGTTAGCATCTCAGGGAGAGAGTAATAAAGTCTCCTCCTGGCTCTGGAGGATCCTGGAGGCGAGGCCAGTCACAGCTCGCTCCACAGGCCCCAGGAAAGCTCACATTTCCTCCACATGACTCCTGCCTATCCACTCCACACGCCTCCTGCCTGTCCACTCCACACCCTCCGGCTACTAGATGGACTACAGGACAGGAGGATGCAGATGGACTAGAGGACATGAGGATACAGATGGACTAGAGGACATGATGCAGATGGACTAGAGGACATGAGGATGCAGGTGGACTAGAGGACATGATGCAGATGGACTACAGGGCATGAGGATGCAGGTGGACTAGAGGACATGAGGATGCAGATGGACTAGAGGACATGATGCAGATGGACTAGAGGACATGAGGATGCAGATGGACTGGAGGACAGGAGGATGCAGATGGACTAGAGGACATGATGATGCAGCTGGACTAGAGGACATGAGGATGCAGATGGACTGGAGGACATTATGATGCAGATGGACTAGAGGACATGATGCAGATGGACTACAGGACATGAGGATGCAGATGGACTATAGGACATGAGGATGCAGCTGGACTAGAGGACATGAGGATGCAGATGGACTATAGGACATGAGGATGCAGATGGACTGGAGGACATGAGGATGCAGATGGACTAGAGGACATGGGGATGCAGATGGACTGGAGGACATGAGGATGCAGATGAACTAGAGGACATGAGAATGCAGATGGACTACAGGACATGAGGATTCAGATGGGTCGCCTCATCAACTGCTCGCCTCATCAACAGCTCTTTCTCCGTTGTCTAACCTACCATCCTCTCCTCCTGTCTTTCATTGCACTGATCTGTCCTTGTCTCCTCTTCATCATCATGGGGCTCCCGAGTGGCGCACCGGTCTGCATCTCAGTGCTTGATGCATCGCTACAGACACCCTGGTTCGAATCCAGGCTGTATCACAACAGGCTGTGATTGAGAGTCCCATAGGCACACAATTGCCCCAGTGTCATTCGGGTTTGGCCGGAGTAGGCCGTCATTGTAAATAAGAATTTGTTCTCAACTGAGTTGCCTAGTTAAATAAAGGTTAAATGAAAAAAGATATATATATAATTCCCCACTGAGCACATACTGGTTGACATACTGCTTGTGTTGTGTTCATGTCATTTCAATGAAGTTACATTGAACCAATGTGAAATAGATGTTAAATTGAAGTCTGTGCCCAGTGAGTAGGCTTTTCACCTGGTCAGTTCCTTCAGCAAGGGAAGGACTGATTTATACAGCAACTGAGAAAGAGACGTGGCACATATCAGACTGTACCAACTCGCACCAAAAACAGGACCCAACATTCTGTGTACAGTTTGATAAGCAGAATGTATTTATTATTGAAAACATAAATATATAAATTATAATCATTGTTTTTATCCAATAGAGGCCCAAATAAAAAATGGCATAAGCTTGTGTTGTTGTAGTTTCTTTAGTTACTGTAAGCAATGGTCCCTGGTCTATCGACAATGAATGAATAAATGAATGCATTGTAAAATGGTGGGGAAACTTCTTCAGATTTCCTTTATACATACAGCACCAATGGAATCACCTTGGAAGTCTGTATAGTGCAGCTGAACATGTTGTTACCACAACACGAAGCAGCTGCAGATACAGAGTTGTTGCTTCTTCAGTCATCTATTTTCTCTCAACATGCCTCTCACCCAGGACTTCATAAAGTGCTGATCTTGGATCAGTTTTGCTGTTTAGATCATAATGTATAAGATGAACAGCACTCCTACTCTGAGACATTTTGGAAAAGTGCCCAGGTCTTTCTATTGATTCAGTGTGTGCCAAACGACAACCTATTCCCTATGTAGCGCACTACTTTTGGTCCAGTGGCTCTGGTCTAAAGTAGTGCACTTCACCGTACGGGAAATAGGGTGTTGTTAGAGATTTGGTGTCAGTCTCTCCATAAACAGTGGTATCTTCTTTTTTAATCTTTCACTCATCAACAGCGGAACAGTCTTCGTCGTTGTTGACGTGTCAATGGAAGACTGCTGCTTGATTAACTAGGGAACCATTCATGTTGATTTGTTCACAAACTCTCTCATTCAAGATGGACTTTGTACTCGTTAAGAACAGCTTGTGTGCTGGTGGGGCGGACTGGGCACCATCGTATCAAAGGAGTGTGATGTGGGTTAAAAGTGGTTTCACACACACATTTATGTGCACACACACACATGCTGAACGTTCTGTTGTGTATAATGACGCTCTGGTTACTGGGTGTAACTGTTGGCTAGATAACTGGGTTAAAGAGACAGTCCAACGATGCCCCAGACGGAGTCTATCCTCAGCCAGCTCTCCACTAACCTGATCTCAGATCGGTTTGTGCTGCCTTGCCAATGACTATATGTGTTTGCAGGACAACACAAACTGATCTGGGACCAGGTTAGCTCTATCCATCTCTCTAGATAATACAGTACAGCACTGCTGATGTAAGCCTACCCTACACCACCAAACAGGGTGCATTGCTGGGGCCTGATACACTTCACCACCCCCAGTCCTGCATCGTTTCCATGGTTTAAATAAAAGCATTCAACCACAACAAACAAAGAAATAACAAACATACTTCCTGCTTGAATATAAGTAAGCATAATATATTTTTTTAACAAAAATAAAGCATCTTCCTGTACTTGTACAGACTCTGTCCTCCCATCTCCTCCTTCTCACGCTCCCTTACATTTCCAGCCCATACAACTAGACTTGAGACTGTTCAGATAACATACTGGCACATAATAAGGCAACATTGAACATGAGTAACAACTACATGAACAACTACAAACAACATGTGGACATGAAGGTTCACTACCAGAAGATCAGACAGAACATGATTCTTACATGTCACAGAAAACATAATGTCTTGGAGGGAGAGAGAGAGAAAGGAAAACGTTCACACGTATAAATAGTTTATTAGTAGCAATGAATGAATCTTCCTTTCTGAATCGTTCTGTAGTGTATATGGTGACTGGCACAATCCCAATAGGAGCAGACAGGGGAACCCAGGAGAGAGAAGCAGAGAAGACATCTTGGAACAACAGGTCCTGATGACTCCAAACACTTCTCCCAACACTTTATCCAAAATAGACTAAATAGGCGACCATTCTATGAGTTCCAGAATGTTCACATGTTCCACTACAGTGTACAGAAAGTTCTGGAACAACAAGCAACACGACCAGTACCTTCTACACCTCTCTACAACTTCTCTCAACATCTCTTTCCCTCTCTCCCTCTCTCTCTGTCAGTCATTGACTGTCCAGGCAAGTGTCACTTAGGCCAACGGCTAGGAACATGCAAGCCTCCACACGTCCCGAAGAGTCCACTGATTGTCCCTCTCTGTGTCCTTTTAGGATCCAGTCGACAGATCCCCCACCGAGGCTTAATCCAATGATCCATCCTGGATCTCTCTCTGTGATCGTCAAATTGTCCTGTTTACTCAACAAACGACAACCCATCTTGTCCTCCTCCTCCTCTCTTTTCTGCCCAGCTCTTTATCGGCTTCACCATCCTCATCCGCGTCATTGTTTGATTGGTTGGTTCTGCTGCGCTTGGCAGAGACCTTCTGCATTACTTTTTACGGTAATAGAAAAAAGCACCTTTGGCATTTTATTAACTTTTTGTCTTTTTTTCTCTTTACAGTAATCTTTGTTTTTAAAAGGCGGTAGGTGGCTTGGGGTGGGGTCAGGGAAGGGGGTAGGTCAGCAGTCCAAATATGGCAGCATCCTCTCTTTGGCCCCTTCCACACTGAAGTCCAATGCTGCTGGGGTCTCACCTTACGTCCACTGTGGAGAAAAGAGAGAGCTGACGTTAACATTTAGCATTTCATTAGCATTAGCCTGATAATTACTCTTACCATTAGCTTTAGCATTACCCTCATAATTACTATTACCATTAGCTTTAGCATTAGCATTTCATTAATCCCCATATTATTTGAACATGTTAGAGGTAAAAAGTGATATTTGTTCCCCATTTTGTTCAATTTGAATGTGTGTCATAAACTCATCAGGTGGACACACCCATGTCCACACAGCCAATTCCATTGGCATAAGCCTTCTCCTGATTTCAATAACAGAGTAATCAAATATACCAGTCATCATCCCAGGTGCTGGCCGTGCATTTCCACTCAGTGAGTGTGTGACTCACTAAAAACACACAATAGACAACAAACAATCCCTCATAGGGAATGACAGACAGAAAGACAGACAGAGAGAGACAGAGAGAGAGAGAGAGAGAGAGAGAGAGAGAGAGAGAGAGAGAGAGAGAGAGAGAGAGAGAGAGACAGAGACAGAGAGAGAGATAGAGAGAGACAGAGAGAGAGAGACAGAGAGAGAGACAGAGAGAGAGCGAGAGAGAGACAGAGACAGACAGAAAGACAGAGAGAGTGAGACAGAGAGAGCGAGAGAGAGACAGAGAGAGAGAGAGACAGAGACAGACAGAAAGACAGAGAGAGTGAGACAGAGAGAGAGAGAGAGAGAGACAGAGAGAGAGAGACAGAGACAGAGACAGAGAGAGACAGACAGAGAGAGAGAGAGATAGAGAGAGAGAGAGAGAGAGAGAGAGAGAGAGAGAGAGACAGTCAGAACATTATACAGACACAGACAGACAGACAGACAGACAGACAGACAGACAGACAGACAGACAGACAGACAGACAGACAGACAGACAACAAATAGACAGAGAGGATGAGATAGAAAGAAAGAGGCAACATGAAATACAGAGGAGAGCATGGGAAGTAGTCATCTAGAATGGTATTTGAAATCAGATACACACAGAGACACAGAGACAGCTGGAGTGAAGGACAAATACTGGTCGGTGAACAAGGTGAGGTTGAAATCCTTATTCATAAACTCATACAGGCATAAAACATAACACAAAGTGGACATGCAGTGTGCAGGCAGGCATAAAAATCACACTAAATCATGCAGTGGCATTCACAGAGTGTGGCCCATTTCAGCCCTCCCTCTCCTCACACTGATTGGGTGTGGCTTTGTTTGTGATCTGATTGGCAACCCTTTCTCTCCCCTGATTGGGCTTGTGACCAGCAGGTAGGTAATTGGTTGGATTGCCATGCTGGTGCTAAAGTCCTCCTACCTGTTGGAGCCGGGGGGTCCGGCGGTCGGACTTTGGAATAATGTGTTCAAGTTTATTATGTCGCCAATAAATCCTTGTTGAGCTTTAGCTTTTTAGGTTTCCTTTTCCTACCTTTAGCCCTAGTATGGTGGTCTGAAAACACAAGTTGGGGAGGGAGGATAGGAGGACAGGGACAGGCGTTAGCAAGAGAGGGAAGCAGAGAGGTTTACGACACAACGAGCAGAAAGCAGATAAAAAGCCCCCCGACAGAGAGATAATTCAAGAGGATTTGAAATGACACTATAAATAGTTGAGATGCCTTATCAGTCCACATCGTTCCTCTTATCTCTTCCCAACGGAGGCTTTGGATCAAGGGGAAAGGACTGTTACCTGCCGTCCAAGCCAAGCAGCCTTTGGACACCCTCCCTTTACACACACACACACACGCACGCGTACGCACGCGCACGCACACGCACACGCACGCACGCACGCACGCACACAAACACACACACACACACACACACACACAGACAAACACCCTCACACAGACAAACACCCTCACACACACTGACACTGTCTTTCTATCAGACACACACAAGGGGCCTTGCAGGTTTGGCAATAGAAGTCTAGCTTGCAGGCGTGTCTGTTTTCTCAACAGTCATATACAAGAGGTCATCCAGTGCAAGCAATGGGGGCCAGCAGGCAGACAGGCAGACAGGCAGACAGGCAGGCAGGCAGGCAGGCAGGCAGGCAGACAGGCAGACAGGCAGACAGGCAGACAGGCAGGCAGGCAGGCAGGCAGACAGGCAGACAGACAGACTAGCAGTATAAAGAGACCAGGCGTAGGAAGGTATGACTGAATGGGGCGGGACTCAGATACTCAGACATCCAACCAAAACAGTCTCCGAAGGTCATCTATCAGACAATAAAGTTGTGATAAATTCGGTCGACCTTAAATATTATTTACCTGTGTCTGCGTCTGAGTGCTCGGTCACGTGATGTTGTGACTGGCACACACACTCCAGGTGGTCTTCTAACCTGACCAAGACCTCCTTCAGCTTGGGTTTCCTCCGCACATACTCCACCTTGGCCACCTGAAAGAAGGGAGGGAGAGAGAGAGAGGTTAACAACACTAGCACAATAACACCATTTAGGCTCGTTTAGGCTTTTCCTGTGTACCCTTCTTTCACTCTTTCTCCATTGGCTAACATCAAGAGAGATGGATGAATGAAAAGAAAGAGAAAGCCCTGCTCCCTCCTCCTCCTCCTCTAACGCCAAGAGGCACAGCCACCGTCATCTCCCTCTGCTTGATGTATGACATCAGCATTCCATTGGGGCTGATGTATTGGTGCAGCGTTCTATGGCCTGGTGATCAGGTGTGTCAATATTGAGCAGAGGGAGGGAGGAGGGAGTGACACGCACCATGAGGCCCAGTGTAGGTTCTCCCTGGCTGGGGAGAAATTAAATTAAATTTTTATTTATTTATTATTATTATTTTTATTTTTATTAAAATCCCAGCAACTCCCGTACGGACTCGGGAGAGGTGAAGGTCAAGAGCCGTGCGTCCTCCAAAACACCAACCTACCAACCACACTGCTTCTTCACACAATGACCACTTAACCAATGTGGCACTCATGCCAGCGAGCACTGCACCCGGCCAGTCACAGGAGTCGCAAATCCTCCCCTAACCCAGACGACGCTGGGCCAATTGTGCGCTGCCCCATGGGTCTCCCGGCTGCGACAGAGCCTGGACTCGAACCAGGATCTCTAGTGGCACAGCTAGCACTGTGATGCAGTGCCTTAGACCACTGCGCCACTCGGGAGGCCCAGGGAGAGTAGTTTGAGAGGTCCCCCTGCCTCTGTGCCTGACCTGCACCCCTACCTCATCTCAACTAATTTACTGTAGCCAAGCCTAACCCTTGCACTTAACCCAACCCAACACTATCCCACACAGCCAGATCTTACACAGACCTCCACCTAAACACCCATTCAATAACTCCACCAACCCAACACTGACCCACACAGCCAGATCTTACACAGACCTCCACCTAAACACCCATTCAATAACTCCACCAACCCCACACTGAACCACACTATCCCAGATCGTACACAGACCTCCACCTAAACACCCATTCAATAACTCCACCAACCCCACACTGACCCACACTATCCCAGATCTTACACAGACGTCCACCTAAACACCCATTCAATAACTCCACCAACCCCACACTGACCCACACTATCCCAGATCTTACACAGACCTCCACCTAAACACCCATTCAATAACTCCACCAACCCAACACTGACCCACACAGCCAGATCTTACACAGACCTCCACCTAAACACCCATTCAATAACTCCACCAACCCAACACTGACCCACACTATCCCAGATCTTACACAGACCTCCACCTAAACACCCATTCAATAACTCCACCAACCCCACACTGACTCCCCACCACCCAGCCACTTCAAGGGGCCTGTGACGTGGGTGTAGTTGGGCTGTTGGGTGGATGTGTAAAATGGCGTTAGGTGATGCCTCTCTCCGATCTCTGATCTGAAGACCAGGGCAGGTACACAGACACACCCTGGGCCTGGGCCTGGGCCTGGGCCACATGGAAACAATATATCAGGCTTCTGTGCTCTTCCTGGTCATGGCACGGGACAGGATATTGACCAGCAATCTCCTCACGCTTTCCGGTGTTATGAACAATGCTGTTACGCAGCCAGGACAGCTCACACACACACACACACACACACACACACACACACACACACACACACACACACACACACACACACACACACACACACACACACACACACACACACACACACACACACACACACACAGATGGGAGAGAAGGAAAGTTCTTTCTCAATCCCATTCTGGCCTCCAGCCAGGTCAAGCTCTACCCAGTGAATTAGTCACACAGCCCAAATAATACACCATTCTGATACTACATAACCTTGTAATGTTTGGACCCTGCAATGATGTAACGTCTCGGAGACATAAGCCCAGGGTGAGACAGAGACGTAGGCTGAGCTGGACACAGAGCGGCCAGAAAGAGGCTAGTGAGTACACAGCATCCACTATTCAGCATCCTTCCTTTGAAACAGTGTCTTTTAGAAAGGGAGGAAAAGGGGGAAGACGAGAGATAGAAAGAGAGAAAACAGGGATAGAGGGAGTGAAAAGGAGGTTAAGTAGCAGAGGTATGCCGTGGGTAAACAGTGGACAATGGTGTCTGGATGGTAATCATTATGGTGTGTGTTTGCTCTTATCTCCGGTCTGAAGCAGAGGGTGAGAGGGCCTGAGCAGACACTGAGTAGGGGTGGAGAGAGAGAGGGAGAGGGAGGGGGAGAGGGCCTGAGCAGACACTGAGTAGGGGTGGAGAGAGAGAGGGAGAGGGAGGGGGAGAGGGCCTAAGCAGACACTGAGTAGGGGTGGAGAGAGAGAGGGAGAGGGAGGGGGAGAGGGCCTGAGCAGACACTGAGTAGGGGTGGAGAGAGAGAGGGAGAGGGAGGGGGAGAGGGCCTAAGCAGACACTGAGTAGGGGTGGAGAGAGAGAGGGAGAGGGAGGGGGAGAGGGCCTGAGCAGACACTGAGTAGGGGTGGAGAGAGAGGGAGAGGGAGGGGGAGAGGGCCTGAGCAGACACTGAGTAGGGGTGGAGAGAGAGGGAGAGGGAGGGGGAGAGGGCCTGAGCAGACACTGAGTAGGGGTGGAGAGAGAGAGGGGGTGGAGGGGGAGAGAGGGGAGATGGGTAAAAGAGAGAAGTGGTGGGAAGAGAGGAGGGAATGGGTGAGAGAAAGAAGAGGGAGAGAGAGTAAGAGAGAGAAAGAGGGGGTGGAGGGGGAGAGTTGCACAACTGAATGCATTCAACCTGTGTGTCTTTCGCATAAGTTTGCAGAGGTGGGAGGTTTTAGATTTGTGTACATTCCACGGACCATGTCATTTTGGGGTGGGTTGTGTGTGTTTAGGGGGGAGTCTTTAAAGGAGGGGGACAGCACACTGAACGTGATCGTGGGTAGCATTAAGTCTCATTCATACGTAACCTATAAACTCGGTCTAGTTCTGTGTAATCCTCAAGGACACTGGTGACTAATATAGGCCTGATGAATCGATAGTGTTTCCTGAGTAAAACAAGACAAAGGAAACCCACTGCTTGTCACTAGCCAGTGTGTGTGACAGTGGAATCAGAGCTGGATGCTCACAGGGGCTGCAGCTGTCTCTGTGCCCGGCTCCGCTGCTGTTGGTTACCAGAATGTCTAGGGGGTCAGGGGTCGGCCAATCAGAAACAGGGAGAGTCAGCGGTGCCTGACAGTTACTACTGTGGCGGAGCCTAATGACAAATGATACACGCACACACACAATCGCACAAACAAACACACATGGACAAGAGGATAAAGTGGTGTGTGTGTGTGACAGAGAGGCCAGCAGTAGGTATGTTACTCAACACAGCAGGGTTAAAGACACACAGAGCAGAGCAGCACCTAAACCCTTCCCTCCTCTGAGTGTGTGGCTGTTTTTTAACTTGTCTCCACCAATGAAGTTACGTACTCTCCCTCTGCTCTTCCCACTTTGTCAACAGCAAGCGTTCTCTTGTTTAGTCACCGTCTTCCTCTACACTTCCCATCTCCTCCTTGTCATTCTCTCCCTCCCTTCACTTGTCTCCTTGTACACAGCCAGGGCACATTCCCAGAGTCAGAGTATGACAATAGACTGATACTGGAATTAGGAGGTGGAGAGGAGGGGGAGGGGTGTTCAGTTCAGTACTGGGTAACACGCAAACAGCCCTGCTCCCAACTCCACATCCCCCTCTATGTCCCCATGTCACCATGTCAACCTGTCTGTGTCCCTGTCACCATGTCAGCCTGTCTGTGTCCCTGTCACCATGTCCGTGTCCCTGTCACCATGTCTGTGTCCCTTTCACCATGGCAGCCTGTCTGTGTCCCTGTCACCATGTCAGCCTGTCTGTGTCCCTGTCACCATGTCTGTGTCCCTTTCACCATGGCAGCCTGTCTGTGTCCCTGTCACCATGGCAGCATGTGTGTACCCCTGTCACCATGTCAGCCTGTCTGTGTCCCTGTCACCATGTCTGTGGCCCTGTCACCTGTATGTGTCCCTGTAAGCCTGTCTGTGTCCCTGTCACCATGTCTGTGTCCCTGTCAGCCTGTATGTGTCCCTGTCACCATGTCTGTGTCCCTGTCACCATGTCTGTGTCCCTGTCACCATGTCTGTGTCCCTGTCACCATGTCAGCCTGTCTGTGTCCCTGTCACCACGTCTGTGTCCCTGTCACCATGTGAGCCTGTCTGTGTCCCTGTCTGTGTCCCTGTCACCACGTCTGTGTCCCTGTCACCATGTGAGCCTGTCTGTGTCCCTGTCACCATGTCAGCAAGTCTGTGTCCCTGTCACCATGGCAGCATGTCTGTGTCCCTGTCACCATGTCAGCAAGTCTGTGTCCCTGTCACCATGTCAGCTAGTCTGTGTCCCTGTCACCATGTCAGCAAGTCTGTGTCCCTGTCACCATGTCAACAAGTCTGTGTCCCTGTCACCATGTCAACAAGTCTGTGTCCCTGTCACCATGTCAGCCTGTCTGTGTCCCTGTCACCATGTCAGCCTGTCTGTGTCCCTGTCAGCCTGTCTGTGTCCCTGTCACCATGTCAGCCTGTCTGTGTCCCTGTCACCATGTCAGCCTGTATGTGTCTCTGTCACCATGTCAGTCTGTCTGTGTCCCTGTCACCATGTCAGCCTGTCTGTGTCCCTGTCAGCCTGTATGTGTCCCTGTAAGCCTGTCTGTGTCCCTGTCAGCCTGTCTGTGTCCCTGTCACCATGTCAGCCTGTCTGTGTCCCTGTCAGCCTGTTTGTGTCCCTGTCACCATGTCAGCCTGTCTGTGTCCCTGTCAGCCTGTTTGTGTCCCTGTCACCATGTCAGCCTGTCTGTGTCCCTGTCAGCCTGTATGTGTCCCTGTAAGCCTGTCTGTGTTCCTGTCAGCCTGTCTGTGTCCCTGTCACCATGTCAGCCTGTCTGTGTCCCTGTCACCATGTCTGTGTCTCTGTCACCATGTCAGTCTGTCTGTGTCCCTGTCACCATGTCAGCCTGTCTGTGTCCCTGTCAGCCTGTATGTGTCCCTGTAAGCCTGTCTGTGTCCCTGTCAGCCTGTTTGTGTCCCTGTCACCATGTCAGCCTGTCTGTGTCCCTGTCAGCCTGTTTGTGTCCCTGTCACCATGTCAGCCTGTCTGTGTCCCTGTAAGCCTGTATGTGTCCCTGTAAGCCTGTCTGTGTTCCTGTCAGCCTGTCTGTGTCCCTGTCACCATGTCAGCCTGTCTGTGTCCTGTCAGCCTGTATGTGTCCCTGTCACCATGTCAGCCTGTCTGTGTCCCTGTCAGCCTGTATGTGTCCCTGTAAGCCTGTCTGTGTCCCTGTCAGCCTGTCTGTGTCCCTGTCACCATGTCAGCCTGTCTGTGTTCCTGTCAGCCTGTTTGTGTCCCTGTCACCATGTCAGCCTGTCTGTGTCCTGTCAGCCTGTATGTGTCCCTGTCACCATGTCAGCCTGTCTGTGTCCCTGTCAGCCTGTATGTGTCCCTGTCAGCCTGTATGTGTCTCTGTCACCATGTCAGTCTGTCTGTGTCCCTGTCACCATGTCAGCCTGTCTGTGTCCCTGTCAGTCTGTCTGTGTCCCTGTCACCATGTCAGCCTGTCTGTGTCCCTGTCAGCCTGTATGTGTCCCTGTAAGCCTGTCTGTGTCCCTGTCAGCCTGTCTGTGTCCCTGTCACCATGTCAGCCTGTCTGTGTCCTGTCATGACACTTTCTGACTCCCCAGAAATATTGACATTCATAGTTAATTCAATCCTCCTTTCATTGAACCCACTCAAGTCCCGTCTCAGAGCCCACCTCCACAGCAGCTAGACACACCATAGAAGACCCCGTGGTGCAACCGAAGGGGCCCCACACACTCTATATATAAATCATCAACCTCTAAACTCTGTCAGAAAGCCGGGCCTGGGAAAGAATCCCGGTCAGGTTGTGGAATGATATCCGATCCGGCCAGAGAGACAGAGCAACGGAGGGTTTAAAGGGTGTATCCCAGTCTCTCTCCCAGTCTCTCTCTCCCAGTCTCTCTCCTATTCTCTATCCCAGTCTCTCACCCAGTCTCTCTCCCAGTCTCTATCCCATTCTCTCTCCCAGTCTCTCTCCCAGTCTCTCTCCCAGTCTCTCTATCCCATTCTCTATCCCATTCTCTCTCCCAGTCTCTCTCCCAGTCTCTCTCCCAGTCTCTATCCCAGTCTCTCTCCTAGTCTCTCTCCCAGTCTCTCCCAGTCTCTCTCCCAGTCTCTCTCCCAGTCTCTCTCCCAATCTCTATCCCAGTCTCTATCCCACTCTCTATCGACATTATCTATCCCAGTCTCTATCCCAGTCTCTATCCCAGTCTCTCTCCAAGTCTCTCTCCCAGTCTCTATCCCATTCTCTATCCCAGTCGCTATCCCAGTCTCTATCCCAGTCTCTATCCCATTCTCTCGCTCCAGTCTCTCTCCCAGTCTCTATCCCAGTCTCTATCCCATTATCTCTCTCTAGTCTCTATCCCAGTCTCTATCCCATTCTCTCTGTCCAGTCTCTATCCCATTCTCTCTCTCCAGTCTCTCTCTCTCCAGTCTCTCACCCAGTCTCTCTCCCAGTCTCTCTCCAGTCTGTATCCCAGTCTCTATCCCATTCTCTCTCTCCCAGTCTCTATCCCATTCTCTCTCTTCAGTCTCTATCCCATTCTCTCTCTCCAGTCTCTATCCCATTCTCTCTCCAGTCTCTGTCCCATTCTCTCTCTCTCAGTCTCTATCCCAGTCTCTCTCCTAGTCTCTCTCCCAGTCTCTCCCAGTCTCTCTCCCAGTCTCTCTCCCAGTCTCTCTCCCAATCTCTATCCCAGTCTCTATCCCACTCTCTATCGACATTCTCTATCCCAGTCTCTATCCCAGTCTCTATCCCAGTCTCTCTCCAAGTCTCTCTCCCAGTCTCTATCCCATTCTCTATCCCAGTCGCTATCCCAGTCTCTATCCCAGTCTCTATCCCATTCTCTCTCTCCAGTCTCTCTCCCAGTCTCTATCCCAGTCTCTATCCCATTATCTCTCTCTAGTCTCTATCCCAGTCTCTATCCCATTCTCTCTGTCCAGTCTCTATCCCATTCTCTCTCTCCAGTCTCTCTCTCTCCAGTCTCTCACCCAGTCTCTCTCCCAGTCTCTCTCCAGTCTGTATCCCAGTCTCTATCCCATTCTCTCTCTCCCAGTCTCTATCCCATTCTCTCTCTTCAGTCTCTATCCCATTCTCTCTCTCCAGTCTCTATCCCATTCTCTCTCCAGTCTCTGTCCCATTCTCTCTCTCTAGTCTCTATCCCAGTCTCTATCCCATTCTCTCTCTCCAGTCTCTCTTCAGTCTCTATCCCATTCTCTCTCTCCAGTCTCTAACCCATTCTCTCTCTCCAGTCTCTATCCCATTCTCTCTCTCCAGTCTCTATCCCAGTCTCTCTCCCGTCTCTCTCTCAAGTCTCTATCCCATTCTCTCTCTCCAGTCTCTATCCCATTCTATCTCTCCAGTCTCTATCCCATTCCCTCTCTCCAGTCTCTATCCCATTCCCTCTCTCCAGTCTCTATTCAGTCTCTTTCCAGTCTCTATCCCAGTCTCTCTCGCTCCAGTCTCTATCCCATTCTCTCTCTCCAGTCTCTATCCCATTCCCTCTCTCCAGTCTCTATCCCATTCTCTCTCTCCAGTCTCTATTCAGTATCTTTCCAGTCTCTCTCTCCAGTCTCTATCCCAGTCTCTCTCTCCAGCCTCTATCCCAGTCTCTCTCTCCAGTCTCTATCACATTCTCTCTCTCCAGTCTCTATCCCAGTCTCTCTCCCGTCTCTCTCTCAAGTCTCTATCCCATTCTCTCTCTCCAGTCTCTATCCCATTCTATCTCTCCAGTCTCTATCCCATTCCCTCTCTCCAGTCTCTATCCCATTCCCTCTCTCCAGTCTCTATTCAGTCTCTTTCCAGTCTCTATCCCAGTCTCTCTCACTCCAGTCTCTATCCCATTCTCTCTCTCCAGTCTCTATCCCATTCCCTCTCTCCAGTCTCTATCCCATTCTCTCTCTCCAGTCTCTATTCAGTATCTTTCCAGTCTCTCTCTCCAGTCTCTATCCCAGTCTCTCTCTCCAGTCTCTATCCCAGTCTCTCTCTCTCCAGTCTCTATCCCATTCTCTCTCTCAGGTCTCTATCCCAGTCTTTCTCCAGTCTCTATCCCAGTCTCTCTCTCCAGTCTCTATCCCAGTCTATCTCTCCATTCTCTATACCAGTCTCTATCCCAGTCTCTATCTCCAGTCCCTCTCTCCAGTCTCTCTCTCCATTCTCTATCCCAGTTTCTATCCCAGTCTCTATCCCAGTCTCTCTCTCCAGTCTCTCTCTCCAGTCTCTATCCCAGTCTATCTCTCCATTCTCTATCCCAGTTTCTATCCCAGTCTCTCTCTCCAGTCCTTCTCTCCAGTCTCTCTCTCCATTCTCTATCCCAGTTTCTATCCCAGTCTCTCTCTCCAGTCTCTCTCTCCAGTCTCTCTCTCTAGTCTCTATCCCAGCCTCTCCCAGTTCTGAAGCCGATTGTCCTGGCTGGGTTAATTGGGATTTCCCCCGATGGGAGTGCCGGAGTGTGGAAAGGAAAGTTTGGGCTTGGCGATCCAAGGAAAACAAGGCTTAGATGTGGATGTGCACCACGGGTAGTTAGGAATGGGAACAACACCGCAATAAAGGAAAATAAATAAGATTGGGGAGGAGGGGGGAGAGTAAGAAGGGAGGGGTGAAGGAGGAGGGGAGAGTGGGGGATACGCAATTCATCTGTCACAGGATAAATTAAGTGGCCGAGTCCCAACACCAGACACCAGACATCAGACATACAGAGGAAAACCTGCAACCCCCTTCTAACCCTGCTCATTGTGAGCTACAAGGGGGGTATAAGGGGCAGAGAAGGCAGGAGGGAGATAGAGGGGGCTGTCTCTCTATCTGTCTGTCCGACAGTCTGGTTTTAATGGAAAAAGGAATAGATTCCCTCCTCCTCCGTAAAGGGTGATCCTCATGAGGAACTCAATGACCAGGGCTTTGAAAGTGATGGACAGACAGACAGGCAGCAAATCCCCCAACGCTTTCAACTCTGAGAAGAGGGGATTTATGGGTAGATGGGGTGTTATAAGGGGTGCTGAGGGGGGATTAGGGGCGGATGGGGGGTTATAAGGGGTGCTGAGGGGGGATTAAGGGCGGATGGAGGGTTATAAGGGGTGTTGAGGGGGATTAGGGCGGATGGAGGGTTATAAGGGGTGCTGAGGGGGGATTAAGGGCGGATGAGGGGTTATAAGTGGTGCTGAGGGGGGATTAGGGGCGGATGGGGGGTTATAAGGGGTGCTGAGGGGGGATTAGGGGCGGATGGGGGGTTATAAGGGGTGCTGAGGGGGGATTAGGGGCGGATGGGGGGTTATAAGGGGTGCTGAGGGGGGATTAGGGTGTGGGGTGAAGAAAGGAAACAAGAAGAGCATTTATCATAGGCACGCAGGCAGGAATGCCAATGGAAACCAATGGGAGGGCTGAGAAAAAGCACTTGATTTCTTCACACCAGTCTCTCCCTCTCTCTCAGCTCCCAGTGTGTCACCAAATGTGTATGTGGAGATCGTCTCGACCGCAGACTGTCTGCCTCTCCTTCCTACTGACACCAAGCATGACCATCATCAAATATCCAACATCAAAGCGTCCAATAAGAGATGTAATTTCTCCTGCATTCCTTTCCTGCTCCTTCCCATGTCCTCACACCAGAACTCACACACCGTACCACCTCGCACAAGATGCTTTCCTTTCCTGCTCCTTCCCATGTCCTCACACCAGAACTCACACACCGTACCACCTCACACAAGATGCATTCCTTTCCTGCTCCTTCCCATGTCCTCACACCAGAACTCACACACCGTACCACCTCACACAAGATGCTTTTCATGACTTAGGCTGTGACTCAGTCTAAACTAAGAGTACTCCTACTGATAGTAGTGGAAATTGGAAACCACTCTTTGCCAGAAACCAGAAATGAAGAGTAAAACACTCTCCCAGAAAGGGAGGTGAAAATTATAAAAAATTATAGACTAGAAAATGTAAACAAGGTGGTAGAGGGAAGGATATAGAGGTAGAGAGAGAGAGAGAGAGATTGTTTATTTCACTTTTGTTTCTAGTCTATTTCACTTGCTTTGGCAATGTAAACATATGTTTCCCATGCCAATAAAGCCCTTTGAATTGAGCGAGAGAGCGACAGAGAGAGCGACAGAGAGAAAGAGACAGAAAGGCAGACAGAAAGAGAGGAAGGAAGGGAAGGAGATGGAGACAGACAGAGAAAGAACAACATAGAGAGAGGTAACGAGATAGAGGTGAAGAGGGAATGTTCTCCTTTGTCATCAATGGTAATTAGAGCTAGGTAAGAGTGGTGTTTATATGAAGTGTTTGGCCTGACAGTGGTCTGACAGGTAATCACTACCCTGTCGAGGTCCTGTGGGCACAAGTATGGGATGACAGCGAAAACACTCCATATTACCTTGTCTTTATCTTTTCATGTTTTCTACCATTCTGATGAATGTCCTGTGGACTGAAATGTTGATGGGGTTTTTAAGCAAACTGGAATAAAAATGCTACAGATTTTAGTTTAGTCTATCCAATAGAGAGAGTAGGTACAAATGTTGGATCTTAATTTGACCAGTTTCTCAAAGCAGTTAAGGCAAATCAAGTCTGACATTTTAAAGTAGAAATTATAAACTTTAGAAGCCTTTTTAAACCTCTAATACACTATAAATTTGCATTTCCTGCTGTGCAGAATAAATCCTGCAACAACAGGGTGATCAAATGAAGATCCAACATGTAGTGGCGAGGAGTGTAGTGGTGTAGTGTAGTGGTGTAGTTTAGTGGTGTAGTGGTGTAGTGTAGTGGCGTAGTGGTGTAGTGTAGTGGTGTAGTGTAGTGGTATAGTGTAGTGGTGTAGTGTAGTGGTGTAGTGTAGTGTAGTGGTGTAGTGTGGTGTAGTGGTGTAGTGGTGTAGTGTAGTGGTGTAGTGTAGTGGCGTAGTGGTGTAGTGGTGTGGTGTAGTGGTGTAGTGTAGTGGTGTGGTGTAGTTTAGTGGTGTAGTGTGGTGTAGTTTAGTGGTGTAGTGGTGTAGTGTAGTGGTGTAGTGTAGTGGTGTATTGTAGTGGTGTAGTCTATTGGTGTAGTGTAGTGGTGTAGTGTAGTGGTGTAGTCTAGTGGTGTAGTGTAGTGGTGTAGTGTAGTGTAGTGTAGTGGTGTAGTCTAGTGGTGTAGTGTAGTGTAGTGGTGTAGTGTAGTGGTGTGGTGTAGTTTAGTGGTGTAGTGTGGTGTAGTTTAGTGGTGTAGTGGTGTAGTGTAGTGGTGTAGTGTAGTGGTGTATTGTAGTGGTGTAGTCTATTGGTGTAGTGTAGTGGTGTAGTGTAGTGGTGTAGTGTAGTGTAGTGGTGTAGTGTAGTGGTGTGGTGTAGTTTAGTGGTGTAGTGTGGTGTAGTTTAGTGGTGTAGTGGTGTAGTGTAGTGGCGAGGAGCGTAGAGGTGTAGTGGTGTAGTGTGGTGTAGTTTAGTGGTGTAGTGTGGTGTAGTGTAGTGGTGTAGTGTAGTGGTGTAGTGTGGTGTAGTGGTGTAGTGTAGTGGTGTAGTTTAGTGGTGTAGTGGTGTAGTGTAGTGGCGTAGTGGTGTAGTGTATTGGTGTAGTGTAGTGTAGTGGTGTAGTGTAGTGGTGTAGTGGTGTAGTGTAGTGGTGTAGTGTAGGGGTGTAGTCTAGTGTTGTAGTGTAGTGGTGTAGTGGTGTAGTGTAGTGGTGTAGTGTGATGACAGCGAAAACACTCCATATTACCTTGTCTTTATCTTTTCATGTTTTCTACCATTCTGATGAATGTCCTGTGGACTGAAATGTTGATGGGGTTTTTAGTAAAACTGGAATAAAAATGCTACAGATTTTAGTTTAGTCTATTCAATCTAGAGAGTAGGTACAAATGTTGGATCTTAATTTGACCAGTTTCTCAAAGCAGTTAAGGCAAATCAAGTCTGACATTTTAAAGTAGAAATTATAAACTTTAGAAGCCTTTTTAAACCTCTAATACACTATAAATTTGCATTTCCTGCTGTGCAGAATAAATCCTGCAACAACAGGGTGATCAAATGAAGATCCAACATGTAGTGGCGAGGAGTGTAGTGGTGTAGTGGTGTAGGGTAGTGGTGTAGTGTAGTGGTGTATTGTAGAGGTGTAGTCTATTGGTGTAGTGTAGTGGTGTAGTGTAGTGGTGTAGTGTAGTGTAGTGTAGTGGTGTAGTGGTGTAGTGTAGTGTAGTGGTGTAGTGGTGTAGTGTAGTGGTGTAGTGTAGGGGTGTAGTCTAGTGTTGTAGTGTAGTGGTGTAGTGTATTGGTGTAGTGTAGTGGTGTAGTGTAGTGTAGTGGTATAGTGTAGTGGTGTAGTGTAGTGGTGTAGTGTAGTGGTGTAGTGTAGTGGTGTAGTGTAGTGTAGTGGTGTAGTGTAGTGGTGTAGTGTAGTGGTGTAGTGTAGTGGTGTAGTTTAGTGGTGTAGTGGTGTAGTGTAGTGGTGTAGTTTAGTGGTGTAGTGGTGTAGTGTAGTGGTGTAGTTTAGTGGTGTAGTGGTGTAGTGGTGTAGTGTAGTGGCGTAGTGGTGTAGTGTAGTGGTGTAGTGTAGTGGTATAGTGTAGTGGTGTAGTGTGGTGTAGTGGTGTAGTGTAGTGGTGTAGTGTAGTGGCGTAGTGGTGTAGTGGTGTGGTGTAGTGGTGTAGTGTAGTGGTGTGGTGTAGTTTAGTGGTGTAGTGTGGTGTAGTTTAGTGGTGTAGTGGTGTAGTGTAGTGGTGTAGTGTAGTGGTGTATTGTAGTGGTGTAGTCTATTGGTGTAGTGTAGTGGTGTAGTGTAGTGGTGTAGTGTAGTGGTGTAGTGTAGTGGTGTAGTGTAGTGTAGTGGTGTAGTGTAGTGGTGTAGTGTAGTGTAGTGGTGTAGTGTAGTGGTGTAGTGTAGTGTAGTGGTGTAGTGTAGTGGTGTGGTGTAGTTTAGTGGTGTAGTGTGGTGTAGTTTAGTGGTGTAGTGGTGTAGTGTAGTGGTGTAGTGTAGTGGTGTAGTGTAGTGGTGTATTGTAGTGGTGTAGTCTATTGGTGTAGTGTAGTGGTGTAGTGTAGTGGTGTAGTGTAGTGTAGTGGTGTAGTGTAGTGGTGTGGTGTAGTTTAGTGGTGTAGTGTGGTGTAGTTTAGTGGTGTAGTGGTGTAGTGTAGTGGCGAGGAGCGTAGAGGTGTAGTGGTGTAGTGTGGTGTAGTTTAGTGGTGTAGTTTAGTGGTGTAGTTTAGTGGTGTAGTTTAGTGGTGTAGTGTGGTGTAGTGTAGTGGTGTAGTGTAGTGGTGTAGTGTAGTGGTGTAGTGTGGTGTAGTGGTGTAGTGTAGTGGTGTAGTTTAGTGGTGTAGTGGTGTAGTGTAGTGGCGTAGTGGTGTAGTGTATTAGTGTAGTGTAGTGTAATGGTGTAGTGTAGTGGTGTAGTGTAGTGGTGTAGTGTAGGGGTGTAGTCTAGTGTTGTAGTGTAGTGGTGTAGTGGTGTAGTGTAGTGGTGTAGTGTAGTGGTGTAGTGTAGGGGTGTAGTCTAGTGTTGTGTTCCCCAGCAGGGCTGGGCTCTGGGACACTGATAAGCACAGCAAACAGAATGGGCCTTGACACCCTTTAAAGCAGGAAGAGTCACAGAACACCTGCAACATGTAGGTAACTAACATCAAACAGACCACAACTGGGTTCAAATACTATTAGAAATCATTTTATATACTTTAGCTGTACTTTATTGAACTTGTAATGGAACCAATAAAAATGTCCCAAAAGTGCAAACCTGGCACTCAAGGCAGGCTAAAGCAAACACTCAATGTATTTGAAAGATTTCAAATGTATAATATTTGAACTCAGGTTTGATAGAGAGAAACAGCTTTAAACTCTGAGGGCGAGAGCAAGAGAGGATGAAGTCAAAGCAGAAGTTCAAAAGGGAGCACAGGAGACGAGGAGTGGAAAGGAGGGATGGAAATGAAGAAAGAATAAAAATGTTGAATTACATTTCTTATTTCAGCAGATGATTTCCAGACGGTCCAGATCTGGCCCAAGTTCTAGAATCTGTCCAGCTTCATGGTCTCTGGCACACAGTGACCCCCAGATACACACACACACACGCACGCACGCACGCACGCACGCACGCACGCACGCACACACACACACACACACACACACACACACACACACACACACACACACACACACACACACACACACACACACACACACACACACACACACACACACACACACACACACACACTAACCCTCACCATTTAGCAGAAAATCTGGGACCAAATCAAAATGAAAATACTTCACAGCTGCACCAACTTCAAACAGGGACCCCCTTCACTTCCCCTCTCCCCCCTCCATCCCCCTCATCCCTCTCTCACGTAATCCACAGGACGCCTCACACACACATTAATCACACTGACTGTATGGCCGTCAACTCGTCCCTTTATTTATGAAACACCCCGCAACCAGGTCCCACACGAGGACAGGCCCCGGCTAGTAGCTACTGCCTCCGTCCTGACTGACTGTCTGATGAATGAGGGAAAGGAAGTGTGTGTGCGTGTGCGTGTGTGTGTGTGTGTGTGTGTGTGTGTGTGTGTGTGTGTGTGTGTGTGTGTGTGTGTGGAGGTCAAAA
The DNA here is from genome assembly GCF_045791955.1 of Oncorhynchus clarkii lewisi. NCBI lineage: Eukaryota > Metazoa > Chordata > Actinopteri > Salmoniformes > Salmonidae > Oncorhynchus > Oncorhynchus clarkii. The sequence goes on from NW_027260842.1 coordinate 159,977, forward strand.
GGTCAGAGGAGGCTCCTTAAAGTCAGGGTCAGTAGAGACGTGTGGATCCTGCACCTATATCCTCCTGACCCTCTGTGGCCTCCAGCTTTGATCCAACAGGCATCAACACTTCATTACTCTGTGGCCTCTCTTCCCCTCGGCTCCCCTCAGTAGCACTCTCATCTCTCTACTGCTGCTGCCTCAACACTAATGGTCTTGTCCCAGGCAGCGCGTTAGGGGAGAACACACGGCACAGAGGAGCAACACACGCACACACAGGCAGACAGGCGCAAGCATGTGCACACAGGTGCACGCACGCACACACACACACACAGTAAACGGGAATACTTGTTACACACACTCCCACAGAGACTGAGCCAGCCAGGCAGATGAGGTAACCCTCTCCTACTCCTAGTATTTCTGATTGCTGGTCCATTACTCCCCAATGTCCTACTAGACTAGTGTTCTATGTGGTCTCTTTTGTTGGAAGGGTTATCTGTCTGAAGAGGACCCTCCCCAGAACGACCCCCCCCTTTTGAATTGTCAGAGAGAAGCCGACATCCTCCCCAGTCCTAGTGTCGTTGCCTAGCTGACGTTGCTCCAATGTCTGGGATATCCAAGACTAGTTAGTGGTCAAACTAAAACTAAAAGAGGGAAGTGACAGCTCTATTCTCTGTCAGTCTGACTGACTGTTGTTTAGCCTGTGGGAGAACACACACACAGTCCTCACTAGACCCTCTTGTCCTCAGAGCAGGGCCTGCTTCCCAGAACCCCCTGTTGTTTTACAGATGACTGTATCTAACCAGCAGGCCCGGGCAAGCAGCACTGACGAACCTATCAGAACCTTGTAATGCAACGCAGTGCACCACAGCTCATCACCACAGCTGGGACCTTGAATACACACACTCACACAGGAGGAGATGGAAAAAGATGGGAAAGATGGAGCAGAGAAAGGAGAGGGGTTGAGGTGGGGAATAAAAAGATAGAGAGAAAGTGATATAGACTAGAGAAAAAGGGATATAGAGAGAAATGGATATAAAGAGAGAGCGAGAGAGAGAGAGAGAGAGTGAGCGAGACAGAGAGAGGGAAGAGAGAGGGGGGTAGAGAGAGAGCGAGAGAGGGGGAGAGAGGGAGGGAAGAATGGGGAGAGAGAGAGGGAGGGGGACGGAGAGGGGAGTGAGAGAGAGAGAGTGGGTGCAGGGGAGAGAAACGGAGAGAAGGCGAGGGGAAAGGAAGGAGAGGGAGAGGCAGAGAGGGAGGGAAGGAGAGGGGGAGGAAAGGAGGGGGAGGGAAGGAGAGGGAGAGGGAGAGAGAGAGAGAGAGAGAGAGAGAGGGAGGGACAGAGAGGGGAGTGAGGGAGAGAGAGAGAGAGAGAGAGAGAGAGAGAGAGAGAGAGAGGGAGGGACAGAGAGGGGAGTGAGGGAGAGAGAGAGAGAGAGAGAGAGAGAGAGGGAGGGAGGGGCGGAGAGGGGAGTGAGAGAGAGAGAGAGAGAGAGATAGAGAGAGAGGGAGGGACAGAGAGGGGAGTGAGGGAGAGAGAGAGAGAGAGAGAGAGAGGGAGGGACAGAGAGGGGAGTGGGGTAGAGATAGAGAGAGAGAGAGAGGGAGAGAGAGAGAGAGAGAGGGAGGGAAGGACGGAGAGGGGAGTGAGAGAGAGAGAGAGAGAGAGAGAGAGAGAGAGAGAGGGAGGGACAGAGAGGGGAGTGAGGGAGAGAGTGAGAGAGAGAGGGAGGGACAGAGAGGAGAGTGAGGGAGAGAGAGAGAGAGAGAGAGGGGGAGGGACAGAGAGGGGAGTGAGGGAGAGAGAGAGAGAGAGAGGAGAGAGAGAGAGAGAGAGAGAGAGGGAGGGAGGGACGGAGAGGGGAGTGAGGGGAGAGAGAGAGAGAGAGAGAGAGAGAGAGAGAGAGAGAGAGAGAGAGAGAGAGAGAGAGAGAGAGAGAGAGAGAGAGAGAGAGAGAGAAAGAGAGAAAGAGAGAGGGAGGGACAGAGAGGGGAGTGAGGGAGAGAGAGAGAGAGAGAGAGAGAGAGAGAGAGAGAGAGAGAGAGAGAGAGAGAGAGAGAGAGAGAGAGGGAGGGACGGAGAGGGGAGTGAGGGAGAAGGATAAATAAGGGGAGAGTTAAGGTAATGCTACGATGATGGAGCTGACTACTTAAACAGTCTCTGTATTTTTATTTATCTCATTCTATCTTTCTCTGTTATTCCTCATCACCTCTTCTCTCTCTCTTTTTCTCATTCATTATCCCCTCTCTGTTTCTCTTCTTCTCTCATTCCCCACTCCCCCACTTTCTCTCTCTCTCTAATTCCTTTAATCCTTTGTTGACATGTCTGACCATTGACCATCATCTACAGCAGTTATACAATCACTGCCAGAGCCAGATCCTAATATAGCCCACAGTACCATGGAGGGCTATTAGGCCGACTCCCCCTCTCATTGTCACACACACACTGTCTGGCTTATCAGTAATGGACCAAAGCACTGGAAAGAAAGAGAGAGAGAGACTAGATCTGCCACGATCCCCCCAGGCCAAGTCTATTTAAAGTTAGACTTTTTGATGACTTGGCCAGTGAATAAACCAGGCTTGTACAGCAGCAGGCCGACACAGACTCTTTACTGAGAGAAACGTACAGCAGCAGGGCGACACAGACTCTTTACTGAGAGAAACGTACAGCAGCAGGCCGACACAGACTCTTTACTGAGAGAAACGTACAGCAGCAGGCCGACACAGACTCTTTACTGAGAGAAACGTACAGCAGCAGGCCGACACAGACTCTTTACTGAGAGAAACGTACAGCAGCAGGGCGACACAGACTCTTTACTGAGAGAAACGTACAGCAGCAGGCCGACACAGACTCTTTACTGAGAGAAACGTACAGCAGCAGGCCGACACAGACTCTTTACTGAGAGAAACGTACAGCAGCAGGCCGACACAGACTCTTTACTGAGAGAAACGTACAGCAGCAGGGCGACACAGACTCTTTACTGAGAGAAACGTACAGCAGCAGGCCGACACAGACTCTTTACTGAGAGAAACGTACAGCAGCAGGCCGACACAGACTCTTTACTGAGAGAAACGTGCAGCAGCAGGGCGACACAGACTCTTTACTGAGAGAAACGTACAGCAGCAGGCCGACACAGACTCTTTACTGAGAGAAACGTACAGCAGCAGGGCGACACAGACTCTTTACTGAGAGAAACGTACAGCAGCAGGCCGACACAGACTCTTTACTGAGAGAAACGTACAGCAGCAGGCCGACACAGACTCTTTACTGAGAGAAGCGTACAGCAGCAGGCCGACACAGACTCTTTACTGAGAGAAACGTACAGCAGCAGGCCGACACAGACTCTTTACTGAGAGAAACGTACAGCAGCAGGCCGACACAGACTCTTTACTGAGAGAAATGGAAGGAGAACGAAAAGGGAAAAATAAATAAAGTGCATTTAGCTCCAATACTGAAATACATCACGGCACAAGGTGGAAAGAAACACACAATGCGTTCTTTTCCCATCCCTCCAACCCTCCATCCCTCACATCTAGCACAAGGAAAACATCTTGGGCTGGCGAGACCTAGAGTTAGAGAGAGAGGACCCCATTCAGCTCTATTCCTAAAGACGGGAAAGAAAACATTTGGCAGGAGGAGACAATGTTCTTCACACCAAATATCCTGAATGTCTGCTGACTGGAGTCACCCCCGTCGGTTGACCTTTACCGGGATAGAGCCTCTCTCTCTCAGCTCCCTCCCTGGTCCAACACGGAAAACCTCCCCACAAAACCGCCGCCCACGGCTGGCTCCAGGGTTCCCCCTGCTCCCTGTCCCTGTGTTGTGTGAAGAAAGGGATCCAAGGGGGTCAGGAGGGGGACACGGAGGGCGACCACAAGAGAGGGCATTCTGAGACACTGTCCCAGACCCAACCCTCTGTCCATATTCTGCTCTTTCTCCACACCAGTCCTCATAACCCTCTCACTGAAAGCATAGCTTAACATTGTAGTGTTTTCCCCCTGGGCTTCTTTTAAGGAGTGGACAGACAGACAGAAGGACAGTGGGCTGTCAAGGAGACAGACAGACAAGCAAGCAGACAGGCCAGGTGAGGGCGAGACTACAGTGGAGGCCACTCAGACATCATGACTAAGCACTGCCATACCCACTGAGAGCCACAGTGGACCACTTGTTCCTCCCAGTCACTCAGTCCTCTATGGAGAACGCTAGACCACTTCTGCAACTGCACCCCAGATAGCCAATGTCCTGACACAAAATGGCCGCCTATCCCTTTGAAAGCTGACTGGCCAGTAGGGAGGGAGGGAGGGAGGGGTGGCGTCGAGGGGGCTAAAACGGAGTGTGGGAGTATACAATACATTTTGGGAGAAGGCCAAATGCCTGGTGAAGGGGGAAGGAGACATAGACAGAGGGAGGGAGGGAGGGAACATGTCCTAAGCACTTCTTTTGTACTTAATCAACCTGCATGATTTACTGTACACTTACCCAAGTGAATGGGAGGAAAGTGTGTGTGTGTGTGTGTGTGTGTGTGTGTGTGTGTGTGTGTGTGTGTGTGTGTGTGTGTGTGTGTGTGTGTGTGTGTGTGTGTGTGCGTGCGTGCGTGCTTAGGGTGATTGTGTGTGTGCGTGTGTGAAAACTGCGTTCCTCTCTCACCTTAACGGTGCGGTGGTGCCTGCGTGAGGGGTGGCAGCGCATGTTGCTGGTGTTGCAGCATCCCGTGCACCTCTTGACCTCCACGCACGGCGGCCATATCAGGAAGTTGGCAGCCGTGGGGTCCACCTGGCTGCGCGGGATCTCATAGATCACCGTCCGCGTCTTACACACCGCAGGCACCGCCTCCTCTGGAGAGAGAGAGAGAGGGGGGGGGGGGGGAGAGAAAGAGAGGTACTTAGATATACACTCAGATGCTTTTTAATGAAACCATGTAGTACAGTTAAGCAATAAAGCACGAGGGGATGCGGTATATGGCCAATATACCACGGCTAAGGACTGTTCTATATTGGAGATATACCACAAACCCCTGAGGTGCCATATTGCTGTTATAAACTGGTTACAAACGTATTTAGAACAGTACAAATAAATGTTTTGTCATACCCCTGGTATACTGTCTCATGTTTTGTGAGGACCCCAGGAAGAGTAGCTGCTGCTTTTGTAGCAGCTAATGGGGATCCTAATAAAATACGTAAAATACCACGGCTTTCGGACAATCAGCATTCAGCGCTCGTTCTACCCAGTTTATAATGGTTGTTAGATGCTGTATCATTGAACTGGCTAGAAGCAGTACATTGGTTTTCTGACCATCGGACGATACACTACTTTCAGAACGTATGCTATTCTTATCTTTTACCCCTACACACACTCAGATCTCTGAGCACCCTTAAGTATGTCATCTACATCACTGATCACTGATTCAGGATCAGCTCCTAACCACATTCAAACCCTAACCAGCACTAAAGGCTGATCCAGGAAGATTCACAAAGGAAAAGATGACAAATCCACATAAAGAGACGTGACCTATGACCTGAGGAGTTTGGGTAGTAACTGAGTGAGTGGAGACTCTAGAGAAAGACTGCTCCTTTGTTCTGCTCTAATGCACCTAGATTAGGCCAAACAGCCTTATGTCTGCATGTAGGGCTTATGATAAAGGACATGAATAATGCGCCTGTTTCTAAGGGTGCTGGCACCAGTGGAGGCTGCTGAGGGGAGGACGGCTCATAATAATGGCTGGAACGGAGCAAATGGACTGGCACCATGGAAACCATGTGTTTGATAACATTCCAGCCATTACCACGATCCCGTCCTCCCCAAGTAAGGTGCCACCAACCTCCTGTGACTGGCACGTATATTCAAACAGCAGGCAAGGCATGACCAGCCCTTCATTTGAGACGTGATGCCCTGAGAAGCCTGTGGTGTGCTCCAGAAAGAATAGAGTACCGAGTACAATATGCCACCATTATACAACGAGGCTGGTGCGCGTGCACACAGTACAGTGAGTGAGTGTTTGTTTGGATGCCAACAACATCTGCAGTACTACTCATCCTCTTGGTATGGTACATAATCTAACCAGGAAGAACCCATAGTTACAGGCTGTAACTAAGGCCCGGAGACTTCTTGTGTGAGGAGTACCTGAAGAGTGGCTTAGTGGGCTAATGCAGTCATATGGAAGACCCGGGTTCGAACCCCGTCCGTCACACATCCCTACAAGCGACACACTAGGCTCCTCTCCAGACCTCTATCAGAGGATGCCTCTACCCGCGTGGCACTCTCCCAGGTAATACAAGTCAAGGCCCGGCGAGTTGAGACATGAACACTGAATGCCTGGAATTTCCTCGCTTAAGGATACTTCTTTCTCCTCCCGACATGTGTGTCTTAGATCTACACGCCACAGCCAATCATAGGCTCCCCTAGACCGGTAACCCCTCCCTTTCCTCACCAGCGATAATCTCCCATGAATCCTAGGGTAAACGTTTGATAGATAGACGTCTTGTCTTCATTATAAGTGCCTCGGTAAACACAACCTAACATCATATCCATTCATTGTCATGCCTTGGTTCAAACGTAGCCTGTGTGTGTGAACCCTGTATTGTGTTGTAATGTGTTGTAATGTGATGATTGTGTGGCGTTGCAGACCTACCAACGCTCCTCTTGCGTCGGCTGTGTATCTGTGAGCTCTTCAGGTCTGAGTAGCCATGCTGTTGGGAGTAGTTCTTATGATGCTTCTGCATCGGCTTGGTCTCCTCGATGACCTCATTTTCCGCACCTCGTCAAAACAGAAGGCAGCCGTGTTAATGCAATGTCTCGACACACACATACGCACACACATACACAGTCGCAGACACTCACGCCCACACACACAAACACACGGACACACACAGTCGCAGAGACTCACTCATCCACACGTACACACACACACACACACACACACACACACACACACACACACACACACACACACACACACAGAGAAAGGAAGCTTACTCAACCAAGCAAGTTCACCCCAGTTTCACCACTCAAGCCTACATTAATGACACTTTACAAGCCCACTAGAGCTTAATTGGAGGTGAATTACATTGTGGTACAAGTGGCTAGTGTGGTCCTCACCTAAAGACTACGTCATTTCCTCCATTGATGTTTTATGGAGCCTGCTTCTACACAACAAACATTCCTAGTCACCGGCTTAATGAGTTAAATGTACCGCCTTTATTGGCTTGGCAGACAGTTGATGATGTCATACCTCGACAATAATCACCATCATCATCGTTGTTCGGCTGCAAAACAGTCAACCACAAGCCTCCTCCAGTAGGGGTTACAGCAAACATGATCTAGATAGTGTGTTTCAAACCATGCCATAGACCTTAATGTACACACTAAACATGATCTAGATAGTGTGTTTCAAACCATGCCATAGACCTTAATATACACACTAAACATGATCTAGATAGTGTGTTTCAAACCATGCCATAGACCTTAATATACACACTAAAACGAAATGCTTCTAAATAGTGCCAAATAGGGTTATTTGGCTTGTTCTTCAAACGGTACTACAAAGAACATTTAAGATTGATGCAGGTTCTTTATAGAACCATAGCAGATCCCTTGATCCCAGATCACACAGGTGATATCAACTGGAATGACACTCACTCACGGTTGTACAAAATGAGCTTTGATCAAACCATGCCCCGAAATATTCTAATGAGCCACCACCCCTACATTTTAATTATCACTAACAGAGAAACCCTTTTCTGAACTGCAAAGAACCATCGAAGGGCTCAATGGGTTCATTGAGTCCTTGTGGTTCCGCATAGAACCATCACTCTTCCAAAAGAACCTTTAGGGAAGCCTCTTTTCTTAGTGTGTAATTACATGCTCAGTCTTATTCACCCATTACTAAACACAGTGGGAGGAGGGGGAGACTTTCACAGAAGGAATGCAGCGGCTACAGTTGAGTCACACACGTGGCCATCTTGTAATGTAAACCAAGGTGGTCGTTTCACAGGTGGTCATCAACCCCCATCAGCCAAGTAGTCTAATTAGTGGTTTTACGTCACTATTTATAGGAAATGTTTGCTTAAATGTTGACTTTTGGCAGAAAGTGTACAATTACGTTGAGTGCAATTATGTTTAGTCATGGTGCCACAGTACAGTGCAGGGCTGTTAGCTAACTGAATGCTAACAGTTTACTGTAGCTTGCTCACCTTATTACAGTCATGGTGCCACAGTACAGTGCAGGGCTGTTAGCTAACTGAATGCTAACAGTTTACTGTAGCTAGCTCACCTTATTACAGTCATGGTGCCACAGTACAGTGCAGGGCTGTTAGCTAACTGAACGCTAACAGTTTACTGTAGCTAGCTCACCTTATTACAGTCATGGTGCCATAGTACAGTGCAGGGCTGTTAGCTAACTGAACGCTAACAGTTTACTGTAGCTTGCTCACCTTATTACAGTCATGGTCATCTGATAATCCCAGCTTGTTTTGGTCCCCACCCAGAGTATGCATTTTATTATAGGATCTGGTGCCAAAGTAACACACACTCATGGTACAGACCGCAAACACACACACACACTCATGACTGGCGTGCACACACACACACACACACACACACACACACACACACACTCATGACTGGCGTGCACGCACACACACAGCAGTAAAACGATAAAGGGCTGTTCAGTGGATCAGGGAACAGAGGCTGGACTGTCCAGAAGCTTTCTGAGACACTGTTTACAGATCAGGTGGGTCCTCTCTCTGGTAGCCCACCTGTTCAAGGGACACAACCTCATACCTGTTCACATATACTGAACACACACACACAACGGAAACCTAAACACACACACATCAGAACTCAACTCACTATGCTCATAACAACGTAAAGCCCAGAGTCAACCATTAGACAAAGCCTTCAGGTAAACACAAGGACTTCACTTACAGCTCCTTTGTGCTATAGATGAGACGTTTGAAAGGCTTTTCTTCTCCTGTACAAGGTCTATATAAACCTCTGTTTGCTTATTTATTTACATCTGTATGTTGCATTTCGAGGCCTTGTCAAGCCTAAACATTGCCCAGGCAGTGGGAAGAGAGAGAGAGCGGGCCTTTGCTTCAGCCAGCTAGTCAGTCATTTACATTCGAGTCATTTAGCAGACCCTCTTATCCAGAGCAACCACAGGAGCAAATAGGGTTAAATGTCTTGCTCAAGGGCACATTGACAGATTTTTTTCACCTAGTCGGCTCTGGGATTTGAACCAGCTATCTTTTGCTTATAACAGCTAGGGTACCTACCGTCCCAGTCAGACAGCTGTGACCCAGAAAATATTTCCCTCCCTAGAGGAAGTGATTAATGTTTACCTGCTCTGCTTGGGTAGCACAGTCTCCCTGCCGTTTAGCCCAACACAAAACCTATAGGTATCACTGTGTCAAGTAGGCTCATGTACACTAAGGCACACAAACACACACGCTAAAACACGCATGCACGCATACACGGACACACACACATATGCACTCAGTCAGACACACAAACATGCACGCATGGACACGCAGGACGTGCAAGCACACATTCAGACACGCACACTAACACACACACACACTCTGTCCTGTCTGCCCTCCTGTCAGTGAAACAGGTTGTGACAGCTGCCTGATGTCTCCACCTAACAACCTTTTAATGCGTTGGGTCACTGACAGAACTCCCAGCCTGCTTCTCTTTCTGTCTCTCTCTCACTCGCCCCTTAACCTTTCTCCGTTTACCCTTCTCTCTTCCTCCATCCCTCCTTCTCTTGCTCTCCCTCTGTTTATCTCTCTCTACCTTTCCCCGTCTCTCTCTCTCCCTTTTTATCTCTCTACCCCCTACCTCTCTACCTCTCAACCCCCCTTAATTTCTCTCTATCTAGTCTTCCCCTTTCTCTCTCTAGGTGGGAAGGGAGGGAAGGAGAGGGGGAGGCAGGCAGGGAGGGAAGGAGTGAAGGAGAGGGGGAGGCAGGGAGGGAGGGAGTGAAAGAGAGGGGGAGGCAGGCAGGTTGGTAGGGAGGGAAGAAAGGAAGGATAGGGGGAAGGAGGGAGGGAGTGAAGGAAGGATGGGGGACGCAAGCAAGGAGGGAGGGAAGGAGAGGGGGAGGCAGGCAGGGAGGGAAGGAGAGGGGGAGGCAGGCAGGGAGGGGGGGAGTGAAGGAGAGGGGGAGGCAGGCAGGTTGGGAGGGAGGAAAGGAAGGATAGGGGGAGGCAGGCAAGGAGGGAGGGAGGGAGGGAGGGAGGGAGGGAGGGAGGGAGGGAGGGAGGGAGGGAGGGAGGGAGGGAGGGAGGGGAAGGCAGGCAGGCAGGCAGAGAAGAAGGAAGACAAGCAGGGAGGGCGTCACGGCAATGGACACTGGGAGGAGACAGGCCATGTCAGAGTGGCTGGAGAGAGAAAAGGAGACGCCATATAAAGGAGTCCTTTATGGACTGACTACTGCTTTTTCAGCATCACAAAAGACCTTTCTGTTGTTTTCCTTTCTACATGAAGAAAGCAGGCTGGGAGAGAAAGAGAGATGGAGGGGGAAGGGAGGGAGATGGATGGACATAGTGATTAGAGCGAGAGAGGGAGAAGGATAGACAGAGACAGGGGAGAAGAGAGAAACGGATATGGATAGACAGAGAGAGAGGCAAGCATGAAGACACAGAAGCAGACTGAATGAGCAAGAGAGAGAAAGAAAAAAGAAAGGAGCGAGAGGAAGAGAAAGACAGTAAACAAGACAGACAGAGAAAGATATAATGCTACCTCTGTAAGGAACACCCCTCCTCCTCTCTCCTGTCTACTCCAGGTAAGGTTTAGGTAAAGGCTTGTTGGTAATGACACGCCTGCTGCCTGCAGCAGCCTTCTCAGTCTCCAGCCATGAATCACACTGCCTCTGATGACTCCTAAATTACTCCCTCTATTAGCTAGGAGACTGACTCTCTCTCTCTCTCTCTCTGCGTCTCTCTCTCTTACTCTCTGTCTCTCTCTCTCTCTGTGTCTCTCTCTCTCTCTGTGTCTCTCTCTGTGTCTCTCTCTCTCTCTGTCTCTCTCTCTCTCTGTGTCTCTCTCTCTCTCTGTGTCTCTCTCTCTATGTTTGACTCCCCCTTTCACTGTCAGCATGCTACCTGCTGACACAACACTTCTGGACCTGTTTTCATAAAGTATCTCAGAGTAGGATCAGTATCAGTGTTGCCTTTCCTACTCTGAGACATCTTATGAATACAGGCCCTGTGTCACGACTTCCACCGAAGTCAGTCCCTCTCCTTGTTCGTGCGGCATTCGGCGGTCGGCATCGCCGGCATTCTAGCCATCGCCGATCCACCTTTCATTTTCCATTTGTTTTGTCTTGTCTTCCCACACACCCGGTTCCAATTCCATAATTACATGTTGTGTATTTAACCCTCTGTTCCCACACATGTCCTTGTCTGGAATTGTTTATTGTAAGTGTATGTGCACGTTATGTCTGGCGCACCAAGGGGTTCTGTCTCATTGTATCTATTGTTTTTGTTCACTGTGATTTTTATTATGAAACTGCACCGTTGTAACACCGTCTGCTCTCCTGCGCCTGACTTCTCTGCCTCCAGTAGGCACTCCTCACACCCTGGTCATGGACAAATGGAAATGGTTCTTCCTGTGAGATAGTGTATCAGCCCACTGAGCACAGGCGTCAGTTCAATGTCTAGTTTTAATTTACATTGGGTTGAGTTGTCAACTAACGTGAATTCAATGTAAAATCAACCCCCTAAAAAATCACCTCATTGGATTTAGATCAAAAGTTAGGTGGAAAAAATACAACATTTCCTTACGTTGATTACTTTTTTGTAATCCAACCAGATTTCCACATTGATTCAACATCATTACATTATTTTTTTTGGTTGAAATGAAGTGGAAACAATGTTGATTCAACCAGTTTTTCCCCAGTGGGAGTATTTTGTCTTAACGGGCATGTGGCTGTGGGTGAATCTGGATCATCGGAGTAGGAATGCTGATCTAGAATCAGGTCCCCCATGTCCATATAATCTTATTAAAAGGCAAAGACTGATCCTAGATCAGAACTCTGAGAAGCTTTGAGAATACAGGCCCTGAACTGTTGCCAACGGTAGGTAAACAGGCAGAGCAGAGCTGTAGGTTCAGGTTGTTGTTGCACAACCTTTCCCTGTAGAGTGAAGTGCAGCCAGGAATACAGGCTACAGATACTCCACCTCTCCACCTCAGGCCTCATGTCAGGAGTCAGGTTCCCCTTTCTGTCAGTCCTTCAGTATAGACAGATAAGAACAGGCCAGACCAAGAGGCTGGGGAAGATGAGAGGAGAAGGGGAGAGGAGACTGGCTCCAGGGGGGACAGGGGGGCGAGACTTCAGCAGGTCATCTCAGCTGTCACCCTGTCTGAAGAGACCATCGCCTTGCTGACTGCTCTTCACTGACTCCCTGACACACACACACACACACACACAATCACCCTCCCGTCCACCATGGACCTCCTACATGCCCCTGGGGCTGCTCTCAACACTGCAGGCTCTCGACACTGCAGGCTCTCGACACTGCAGGCTCTCGACACTGCAGGATCTCGACACTGCAGGCTCTCGACACTGCAGACTCTCGACACTGCAGACTCTCGACACTGCAGGCTCTCGACACTGCAGGCTCTCGACACTGCAGGCTCTCGACACTGCAGGCTCTCGACACTGCAGGCTCTCGACACTGCAGACTCTCGACACTGCAGACTCTCGACACTGCAGACTCTCATCACTGCAGACTCTCATCACTGCAGACTCTCATCACTGCAGACTCTCATCACTGCACAGACCCATATAAAACACACGCCAAGACCAGATAAGCCCTGAAGGTCTCCTTCTAAATGACACTGACACATCCCTCCCTTCTCCCAAAGTTGAAGAGGGTGAGAACTCATATCTGTCAACAAGGTATAAGAGTTCAAGAAGTGGCTAGGGGTTAAGGGTTTAGGATGCAATGGTTGCAACATATGCCATGGGACAAACAGACATAGATAACTGACAGTTCTCTCTCTCTCTCCCTCTCTCTCTCTCTCTCTCTCCATCTCTCTCTCTCACCCCCCTCTACTTTCTGACAGGCAGGACCCAGTCCCTTGTACAGTCCCCCTCTCCTGTAACTAGCTTTACTGTCCTGCCGTTCACAACAAAAGCTCTGAAAATACACCTCTGGGTCTTTCAATGGCCTGCCTGGCAGCCTACTGGCCCATCAGGCAGTATGTTGGCCTCCAGACAGATGTATGTACTGGTAGTAATAATCAGGCAGTCTGTTGGTCTCCAGGCAGATGTATGTACTGGTAGTAATAATCAGGCAGTCTGTTGGCCTCCAGACAGATGTATGTACTGGTAGTAATAATCAGGCAGTCTGTTGGTCTCCAGGCAGATGTATGTACTGGTAGTAATAATCAGGCAGTCTGTTGGTCTCCAGGCAGATGTTTGTACTGGTAGTAATAATCAGGCAGTATGTTGGCCTCCAGGCAGATGTATGTACTGGTAATAATAATCAGGCAGTCTGTTGGCCTCCAGACAGATGTATGTACTGGTAGTAATAATCAGGCAGTCTGTTGGTCTCCAGGCAGATGTATGTACTGGTAGTAATAATCAGGCAGTCTGTTGGCCTCCAGGCAGATGTATGTACTGGTAGTAATAATCAGGCAGTCTGTTGGCCTCCAGGCAGATGTATGTACTGGTAATAATAATCAGGCAGTCTGTTGGCCTCCAGGCAGATGTATGTACTGGTAGTAATAATCAGGCAGTCTGTTGGCCTCCAGGCAGATGTATGTACTGGTAGTAATAATCAGGCAGTCTGTTGGCCTCCAGGCAGATGTATGTACTGGTAGTAATAATCAGGCAGTCTGTTGGCCTCCAGGCAGATGTATGTACTGGTAGTAATAATCAGGCAGGTAACAGAACACATTCCACTGTTTGAAGGGAGGCATTTCAATTAAATTATAAACACATCCTCTCATGCTAAGGCTAGCTGCTAGAACCAGCCCTACTGAGACCTATTTCAGACTCCACTCAGTCCAACCGATATGATGACGAGCTGAATTGTGGAGGAAAAGTCCTTTCATAATGTAGGCCTGCTATATTCCACATGTGCTGTGTTTGTGTGTTGTGATAATCTAAGGAAATGTTATTGCTATGTTGATCTGATAGGAGACACAAGACAAGTTTAACCATTGGTGATTCAATAAAGTTAACTGAATTTGCCAATAGGAAATGTGGATAAAACAAACAGACAACATCAGTAATAACATACATGCAACTATGTCTAATGATAAAATGACCAATGACATAGGCCTGTACAGTGCCTTGCGAAAGTATTCGGCCCCCTTGAACTTTGCGACCTTTTGCCACATTTCAGGCTTCAAACATAAAGATATAAAACTGTATTTTTTTGTGAAGAATCAACAACAAGTGGGACACAATCATGAAGTGGAACGACATTTATTGGATATTTCAAACTTTTTTAACAAATCAAAAACTGAAAAATTGGGCGTGCAAAATTATTCAGCCCCTTTACTTTCAGTGCAGCAAACTCTCTCCAGAAGTTCAGTGAGGATCTCTGAATGATCCAATGTTGACCTAAATGACTAATGATGATAAATACAATCTACCTGTGTGTAATCAAGTCTCCGTATAAATGCACCTGCACTGTGATAGTCTCAGAGGTCCGTTAAAAGCGCAGAGAGCATCATGAAGAACAAGGAACACACCAGGCAGGTCTGAGATACTGTTGTGAAGAAGTTTAAAGCCGGATTTGGATACAAAAAGATTTCCCAAGCTTTAAACATCCCAAGGAGCACTGTGCAAGCGATAATATTGAAATGGAAGGAGTATCAGACCACTGCAAATCTGCCAAGACCTGGCCGTCCCTCTAAACTTTCAGCTCATACAAGGAGAAGACTGATCAGAGATGCAGCCAAGAGGCCCATGATCACTCTGGATGAACTGCAGAGATCTACAGCTGAGGTGGATCTACAGCTGTCCATAGGACAACAATCAGTCGTATATTGCACAAATCTGGCCTTTATGGAAGAGTGGCAAGAAGAAAGCCATTTCTTAAAGATATCCATAAAAAGTGTTGTTTAAAGTTTGCCACAAGCCACCTGGGAGACAATGCAAAACGTTATGTTTGGCGTAAAAGCAACACAGCTGAACACACCATCCCCACTGTCAAACATGGTGGTGGCAGCATCATGGTTTGGGCCTGCTTTTCTTCAGCAGGGACAGGGAAGATGGTTAAAATTGATGGGAAGATGGGTGGAGCCAAATACAGGACCATTCTGGAAGAAAACCTGATGGAGTCTGCAAAAGACCTGAGACTGGGACAGAGATTTGTCTTCCAACAAGACAATGATCCAAAACATAAAGCAAAATCTACAATGGAATGGTTCAAAAATAAACATATCCAGGTGTTAGAATGGCCAAGTCAAAGTCCAGACCTGAATCCAATCGAGAATCTGTGGAAAGAACTGAAAACTGCTGTTCACAAATGCTCTCCATCCAACCTCACTGAGCTCAAGCTGTTTTGCAAGGAGGAATGGGAAAAAATGTCAGTCTCTCGATGTGCAAAACTGATAGAGACATACCCCAAGCGACTTACAGCTGTAATCGCAGCAAAAGGTGGCGCTACAAAGTATTAACTTAATGGGGCTGAATAATTTTGCACGCCCAATTTTTCAGTGTTTGATTTGTTAAAAAAGTTTGAAATATCCAATAAATGTCGTTCCACTTCATGATTGTGTCCCACTTGTTGTTGATTCTTCACAAAAAAATACAGTTTTATATCTTTATGTTTGAAGCCTGAAATGTGGCAAAAGGTCGCAAAGTTCAAGGGGGCCGAATACTTTCGCAAGGCACTGTATCTGTACCCCAACATAGGTGTGAGTGATGTAATGAACCCTGTATATAAGTCAAACCAAAGAAAAGCCCATTGGCTATTTAATTAGTGAATAGGAGCAAATGTTTCTTGGAGCAACAGTGCCAACATGAATCATATGGTTAATAGTAATCATAGTTGGTATATGAGCTAGACCTTCCATTACCAACACAGGTGTTTAAAAAGCCAATTATATAATTATCCATTTCCATCCACAAGACAGACTTGGGGAAAGCCCAGATTTGATATATGGCGGATGGCCTGTGTAAATAGAGGCTCATGTGAACTCAAACAGTTTGTGCCAGCGCACCCTTGTAACCGAATCTCCCCTTCAAAAGAGCCAGAGACAGACAGCTAGATTGCTCTCGACAAGAGACAACCACCTCCAAGGAACATGACTGCGGCAGAAAAGCTGTGCTCGCTGCACCCTGTGCGCCGCATGCGCCTATCCGTTTACAGCCACCGTTCAACGCGCCGCATGTCCCTATCCGTTTACAGCCACAGCACCCTGAGTACCATAACACCAGCATAGTGTGGGTGACAACTGCTAAATAGAGTCCGGGAAAATAAATACCGCGGTGAAAGTCCACCTTCTATGTCACATGTCTACACTACAGAGTCAGACGCGTCTTATCTCGCGCTGGTGTTTTCGTTATCAGTTCCCAAGTAGGATGCACCACTTTCTGTTCCAGAAAACCTGGCCTTCCCTCATCCCTGGCCTCGAGTACAAATCCGGGAGCATTTCCTCCACGAGACCCTGCCTTAACACGCTCCTGTGTCGCTGTTGTTTGTTTGTTTGTCTGTTTTCAATGAGCTAATTAAAAATACCCAAATGACTACATATAATCCCCGCCAAATGTCTCCGGGCCGAGCAGCGGGGCACAAAGCCTTTTACGCGCTCGGTGCCGAGAGCAGCTTGACCAGTCAGTCCATTCATTTCATAGCAACAGTTGTTGAAGAAGCATGCTGACTGGCTGCTGAGATCCCAAGGTAAGAATGATACGGAGAGCACCACAGGCTCCAGCAACTCCCATTTAGTGAATCAAGAGAATAACTAAAACATGCATTTGCTGCCGCTGAATCAGTAACACTATCCAATCGGGTATGCCCAAATAATGTCTGCTGCGTCTGTACGACCTTCATACATTCGGTATCATCGTTCTTTCCCCTAGTCAATTTTATGACACCGTTCTAAGTGACTTATAAATACAAGTAAACACCTTTCTGGTATCGCCCAGTGCGACAGATTGGGGTTCGAGCAAAGTTCAATGGAATGGAATCACAGTTCGTGTGCGTGAAAGTATCAAGAGACAGAATTTACCTACGGGGGCGTCTATCTCGGAGTCCAATAGCCGCTGGAGGTCGCTGATGCTGTGGATTTCGCTGTGGGACAGTCTCTCTATCAACTCCTGCGGGACTTCCTACACACACACAAAATCAAGACAAAACGATTACAATGAAGATTAAAGACACACATGGACTGTAAAAGAACGCATACATTGCGTCATTATCTATTATTGACTTATTAATGCAGGTTAATGGAGAGGAAAAATGACGCAAAGGTGTGCCCATTACAGCATGCATGTTCGGCTCTCTTGAGTCTTGTTCACAGGCCGTCCGCTACACTTGCACTTGTGACTTTTTGCGGATACTAGGTTTCTCTCTCAAGCTGGAAGGAGTGTTCGGCCTCACAGCGACAGAGCCTAGGCTATTTATATATCCCAAGTGCGGTTCCCATGAAAGCGTTTGGCTGGCTCAACCATAACGTTGTCACAGTTGGCTCGCGCATAAACAGATTTGGAACGACCGCCAAAAATAAGTCAAATATGTTTATTGGTGCAGTTACAATGCTTGTTTCTGAAAGCGTTCTATGCAATGCATTCATATGGCAAGTGGGGTGGTGCTGATATTGCAAAACATTTGTGTCGCCTTAGGGCTACAAGTTTGCTTCTTGTTTGTTCGTTTTTTAGCAGATTAAATAGCACAAAAAAAATCAAATAGGCTTTTATGACTTAATATGCACAAAGTCAGCACAAAATGGTTGAGAAAGAACATTTTAAATATAAATACAAGTAGACCTAATATGTTTGCAAAATCAAGATAACGTGTAGCCAAAATATGCTAAATCTATGCACTTTGTGACAAGTACCTTATTACTCAATTGTTAAGTCTATAAATAGTTGTGTCCCACAACTTGTAAAACAACATGCAACAATGTCGACTGCTGGCAAGCAAAGCCCCTTCTCCAGAACAAATGCGCGCTAAGGACAGCACCAGGAGCCCGAAGTCCCTAGACTACCCTCTACCCATTCGCCCCCACGCTCAACCCCGCAAAACGACCCCCCGCGCCAGCAAGAGTGTGACAGCGAGAGAGAGAGGCATGCAATGTGCCTGACTGTAGCCTGCCACCATGGATAGTCTTATTCAAACCCGTAGAAAGTGGTTGCGAAAAGCCCTTATGTCTATCATACCTCAGCAACAGCATTCAGCAGGTACGATGTACAGAGCAGGAAGTAGCAAAGTACAGGTCTCATCTCCCTTTAATTCCGATTTCCCCCAAAACAAGAAAACGTCTCCTGCTGTAGGAGCCGCAAAGTCGCTCCTGCCCGCGGATGATCAAGAACCATCCCTTGGGGAGAGGAACATGTGAGTAGTCCCGTTCAGTCGCCCGCGGTACAACTCCTAAACACTTGTTTTTCGGAACTGTGCGGATATCTGAAGTGCTTTGAAGTAGGGTAGTTGACTGCAATGTAATTCACATTCGTGCGCGTCCGCCACTCCGAGCCCTCTCTCCGTGACAGAAGTAGAGCAGACAAAAGGACATGGCTGGCTCCTTAGACGAGTTGAGCAGTAAGGCAATCCCAACAGAAGACCTTGGCAATCATTGCACTTGTTATCGAACCCCCAAGAACGAGTAACTTGTTAAGTCTTCTTCAGAGGTTGGAAAACATGTGTGACAGTTTCCCTTGTTCTCAAATATTTCGAGTACTATACCCAAAAATTATGATTTATACAATGCACATGAAAAACCATGACATTTAAATATTTCAACAACAAAAAGTGCGTCTTTTTTAAATGGTACAATCCCAGGTTTAAGTCCCGTAATGAAAACCAAAAATAGAGAGGCGGAAATAGCTCTGTAAAAAGTTGTCCGTGGGTTCTATCCAGTGAGTGCTTAGCTTGCAGTGGGGAATAGAGAGCGCGACAGGTCCGTCTCTGTGTTGGACTCTGGAGTGAATAAAGTTTCGAGCGCACTGGAGCGGCTGAATATAGTGAGCTCGAGCTGTGGGAGTTGGGTGAGCCGCGTGCCCGATGCGCCTCCCCTCGCGCTCCGGTGGTACTCTCCCATCAATTCACTAGGCCAGGGAGCTGGTTGGTTGGCGGATGATTTAAGAATATATCCTCCTGTACCTCCTACCCCCACCCATGACGTCACCTACAAAAAAACACACGTATAGACTATTGATTTTGCTACATATTAACAAACTACATCTAAAATAAAGAATTGAACATAATAAAATATATATATTTAATGATGATGAAGATGATAAAGCCCATGCCTTTGACCATCACTCATCTTCCTTATGATACACAGAGAGTAACCAACTGTTACAACACCTCTTAACAGTATCATGCATGAGTGATCCATTTAACAAACTTTTATCCAAGCCTATGTCACTCAAATCATCACATCAAATGTTATTTGTCACATGCTTAGTAAACAACAGGTGTAGGCTTAATAAGAATAGCAAAAATCACTGAAGCTGGAGACTCATATCTCCCTCTCTAACTTTAAGCACCAGCTGTCAGAGCAGCTCACAGATCACTGCACCTGTACATAGCCCATCTGTACATAGCCCATCCAAAGACCTCATCCCCATCCTTTTATTTTTTGGGGCTCCTTTGCACCCCAGTATCTCTACTTGCACATTCATTTTCTGCACATCTATTATTCCAGTGTTTAATTGCTAAATTGTAATTATTTTGCCACTATGGCCTATTTATTGCCTTACCTCCCTTATCTTACCTCATTTGTACACACTGTATGTAGACCTTTTTTCTATTGTGTTATTGACTGTGTGTTTGTTTATTCCATGTGTAACTCTGTGTTGTTGTTTGTGTCGCACTGCTTTGCTTTATCTTGGCCAGGTCGCAGTTGTAAATGAGAACTTGTTCTCAACTGGCCTACCTGGTTAAATAAAGGTGAAATTTAAAATTAAAGTAATAATAATCATGTCTGAGAGTAAGACCATTATTGAGAGTAAGACCATCAGTGTAAAGGCCCAGTGCAGTCACAAACATCATTTCCTGTGTTTTACAGTGGGGCAAAAAAGTATTTAGTCAGCCACCAATTGTGCAAGTTCTCCCACTTAAAAATATGAGAGAGGCCTGTAATTTTCATCATAGGTACACTTTAACTATGACATACAAAATGAGAAAAAAAATCCAGAAAATCACATTGTAGGATTTTTAATGAATTTATTTGCCAATTATGGTGGAAAATAAGTATTTAGTCACCTACAAACAAGCAAGATTTCTGGCTCTCACAGACCTGTAACTTCTTCTTTAAGAGGCTCCTCTGTCCTCCACTCGTTACCTGTATTAATGGCACCTGTTTGAACTTGTTATCAGTATAAAAGACACCTGTCCACAACCTCAAACAGTCACACTCCAAACTCCACTATGGCCAAGACCAAAGAGCTGTCAAAGGACACCAGAAACAAAATTGTAGACCTGCACCAGGCTGGGAAGACTGAATCTGCAATAGGTAAGCAGCTTGTTTTGAGGAAATCAACTGTGGGGGCAATTATTAGGAAATGGAAGACATACAAGACCACTGATAATCTCCCTCGATCTGGGGCTCCATGCAAGATTTCACCATTTTGGTGGGATGGAGTTTTGGCCTGCCTTGTGACATCACCATGTGATAAATGAGTTATTAGACCAATAAGAAAGAGAGTTCCAAACCTTTTTGCCAATAACAGATCATTTACAGTTTCCCCCTCCCCATTCAGACCACTCCCAGACAGTCCTAGCTAAATTCTTGCTTGAGAAAATGGAGGGGGGGCATTTTTATTGAAAACAATCACAATAAGGTACTTCATTGTTACCCAGAAATAATTTGATATTGAGATAAAGATGGCTGCATTGGACTTTTAAACAAGAGGAGGAACCCACAACCCACTGTCTGGTTAACAAGAGGAGGAACCCCCAACCCACTGTCTGGTTAACAAGAGGAGGAACCCACAACCCACTGTCTGGTTAACAAGAGGAGGAACCAACAACCCACTGTCTAGTTAACAAGAGGAGGAACCCACAACCCACTGTCTGGTTAACAAGCGGAGGAACCAACAACCCACTGTCTAGTTAACAAGAGGAGGAACCCACAACCCACTGTCTGGTTAACAAGAGACTGACTAGTCTAAACTTGCTCAGAGGAAGTCACCATTCAACTCTAGAGTAGATTAGGGTTTATTTGGGAGGTCCTGGTTGGAAAAGCCCTTGGGGGCATGGTTAAAGTCCAGGACATCCAGGACTGGACACACCACCACTGGCCACAGGTGTGGCCTCAGCCTCAATGCTTATATCAGAGAACAACTTCCCTATAGCCTGAAATACAAAGTGAACATCACTCAGTTTCCCCATGGTTTCACTACACAAGTTAAATAAACAGGGTGGCCCTTATGATCACAACTTCTTCCCGGCCTGAAATCCAAACCAAATATCTCTCTTGTTTCACATCACTGACTCAAGTGAAATAGTGGCCCCCAATTTCACGATAGATTGCATCGCAGCAAAAGGTATCAGAGCAACTTTCCGAGCCTGGAATATAAACCTAATATTGCAACCTAATATTTCACCTGAATAAGGGAAGTGAAAACAGAGAGATATGGAGAAAAAGTTAAACAGAGGGGAAAAAATAGAAATTGAGAAAAAGGGTCAATATTCAGTTTGGATTGCAGAGTACAGCCTTCCTGCATACATACTATTTGACCTGTAGTCATTAAACTCTAGGCTACTACAGTAACATAGTTATTTCTCTGCCATGTGCAGCACTTTCCCCCATAATACTTGTCATGGCAGTGGTTGCTCATGCCCCCATAGCTTTCTATTGCATAAGTCAGGCCCAGAGAGATGAGAGATGATGGGTTCTGGTAGATGACTAATGACTGATGAGCAGGTTCCTTATATAGCCCCCATGAGGTCGCCAACGTCATACACAGTCATCTCTATTACATCACAGGTCAGAGGTGGGGAGTAGAGATGGGGAGAGGAGGTGGGGAGTAGAGGTGTGGAGTAGAGGTGGGGAGTAGAGGTGTGGAGTAGAGGTGTGGAGTAGAGGTGTGGAGTGGAGGTGGGGAGTAGAGGTGGGGAGTAGAGGTGGGGAGTGGAGGTGGGGAGAGGAGGTGGGGAGTAGAGGTGGGGAGTAGAGGTGGGGAGTAGAGGTGGGGAGTGGAGGTGGAGATGGGAGGGAAACAGAGGTTGTAAGAGAAGATAGAGGAGGAAGAGAGGGGGATCATCACAGAATAGATGAGAGGAGTAGAACAATAATAAGGTGGAATGGTGAGATGAGGATAGGAACGGAAAGGAGATGAGAAGAGTAGAACAATAATAAGGTGGAATGGTGAGATGAGGACAGGAACGGAAAGGAGATGAGAGGAGTAGAACAATAATAAGGTGGAATGGTGAGATGAGGATAGGAACGGAAAGGAGATAAGAGGAGTAGAACAATAATAAGGTGGAATGGTGAGATGAGGATAGGAACGGAAAGGAGATGAGAAGAGTAGAACAATAATAAGGTGGAATGGTGAGATGAGGATAGGAACGGAAAGGAGATAAGAGGAGTAGAACAATAATAAGGTGGAATGGTGAGATGAGGATAGGAACGGAAAGGAGATAAGAGGAGTAGAACAATAATAAGGTGGAATGGTGAGATGAGGATAGGAACGGAAAGGAGATAAGAGGAGTAGAACGATAATAAGGTGGAATGGTGAGATGAGGATAGGAACGGAAAGGAGATAAGAGGAGTAGAACGATAATAAGGTGGAATGGTGAGATGAGGATAGGAACGGAAAGGAGATAAGAGGAGTAGAACGATAATAAGGTGGAATGGTGAGATGAGAATAGGAACGGAAAGGAGATAAGAGGAGTAGAACGATAATAAGGTGGAATGGTGAGATGAGGATAGGAACGGAAAGGAGATGAGATGAGTAGAACGATAATAAGGTGGAATGGTGAGATGAGGATAGGAACGGAAAGGAGATAAGAGGAGTAGAACGATAATAAGGTGGAATGGTGAGATGAGGATAAGAACGGAAAGGAGATAAGAGGAGTAGAACGATAATAAGGTGGAATGGTGAGATGAGGATAGGAACGGAAAGGAGATAAGAGGAGTAGAACGATAATAAGGTGGAATGGTGAGATGAGGATAGGAACGGAAAGGAGATAAGAGGAGTAGAACGATAATAAGGTGGAATGGTGAGATGAGGATAGGAACGGAAAGGAGATAAGAGGTGTAGAACGATAATAAGGTGGAATGGTGAGATGAGGATAGGAACGGAAAGGAGATAAGAGGAGTAGAACAATAATAAGGTGGAATGGTGAGATGAGGATAGGAACGGAAAGGAGATGAGATGAGTAGAACGATAATAAGGTGGAATGGTGAGATGAGGATAGGAACGGAAAGGAGATAAGAGGAGTAGAACGATAATAAGGTGGAATGGTGAGATGAGGATAAGAACGGAAAGGAGATAAGAGGAGTAGAACGATAATAAGGTGGAATGGTGAGATGAGGATAGGAACGGAAAGGAGATAAGAGGAGTAGAACGATAATAAGGTGGAATGGTGAGATGAGGATAGGAACGGAAAGGAGATAAGAGGAGTATAACGATAATAAGGTTGAATGGTGAGATGAGGATAGGAACGGAAAGGAGATAAGAGGAGTAGAACGATAATAAGGTGGAATGGTGAGATGAGGATAGGAACGGAAAGGAGATGAGATGAGTAGAACGATAATAAGGTGGAATGGTGAGATGAGGATAGGAACGGAAAGGAGATAAGAGGAGTAGAACGATAATAAGGTGGAATGGTGAGATGAGGATAGGAACGGAAAGGAGATAAGAGGAGTAGAACGATAATAAGGTGGAATGGTGAGATGAGGATAGGAACGGAAAGGAGATAAGAGGAGTAGAACAATAATAAGGTGGAATGGTGAGATGAGGATAGGAAAGGAAAGGAGATAAGAGGAGTAGAACAATAATAAGGTGGAATGGTGAGATGAGGATAGGAACGGAAAGGAGATAAGAGGAGTAGAACAATAGTAAGGTGGAATGGTGAGATGAGGATAGGAACGGAAAGGAGATGAGATGAGTAGTAAGAAGTCTGGGGGGGGGGAGCTGGCAGTTCTCTCCATCTAGCCCCCTCTCTCATTCTCTCCATCTAGCCCCCTCTCTCATTCTCTCCATCTAGCCCCCTCTCTCATTCTCTCCATCTAGCCCCCTCTCTCATTCTCTCCTTCAGTCTCCCCCTCCACTGGCTATTTAACAACATGTTTACTGGCAACTGAGGTCTGTGTACCTAACAACATCAACCCCAATAAATAGTTTTATGGAAGCTGGCTGCACAGTAAACCTGTGGCCATAAAGACGTGGCGGAGGAGAAGACATGTTCTCTGAGTAAGGAGATGACTCCTGTTTCTCCCCGGGCCACACATAGCACAGCTCCCAACTGGGAGGAGGGAAGAGGGAGTGGGAAAAGGAAAGAATTCCTGCTCCGGAAAGTAGTGGATGTGGTGGATATGAGTCTGTCTGACCTGGGAGTGTGGAGAAGAGCAGAGAATTATAAATACTACAGAAAATCCACCACTTGACTTGAATAGGAATGTCCGTTCTGTCAGTCCGTCCGACCTGTGGATGCGGAGGAGAGCAGACAAATAGAATGACAAGTCAGTGTTGCTGAGTCAGTGATGGATGGACCTCTTGGCCGTGGTCTATTTATCAGTAGGCGTTGTAACAAACACACTATCTTGACCAGAAGACTATCTTCCTCTCAGCTCAGTTCATCTAATACTCTCAACAACCTGGAACTGAACCCACGATTCTCATACTATAGACGTGTCAGAGAAGACACAACCGATAGAGGACAGGAATGCTATATGTACATACCCAGCGTAATCCCCACAGTCATCATCACACTCTAGTTGACTAAATACCACTAAGTTCAACCATCCATGTCTGTGTAGAAGATAATTTTATGTTATCCACAGTTCTTTACCGTAGAAATGTCAGGCATTTTACAATGTAGCAACACAGACATTGTGCTGATTAAACAAAGGAGAATGCTGGCATTCCTTGTCAAATCAAATCAAACTTTCTTTGTCACATGCGCCGAATACAACAGGTGTAGACTTTACCATGAAATGCTGACTTTACAAGCCCTTAACCAACAATGCAGTTCAAGAAGAGTTAAGAAAACATTGACCAAGTACTGTAGACTAAAGTAAAAAGTAATAATAAAAAGTAACACAATAAGAATAACAATAACGAGGCTATATACAGGGGGCACCGGTACCGAGTCAGTGTGCAGGGGTACAGGATAGTTGAGGTAATCTGTACATGTACGTGGGGGTGAAGTGACTATGCATAGATAATAAACAGCGAGTAGCAGCAGTGTACAAAAGGAAGGGGGGGGGTCTATGTAAATTGTCCGGTGGTGATTTTATTAATTGTTCAGCAGTCTTATGGCTTGGGGGTAGAAGTTGTTGAGGAGCCTTTTGGTCCTAGACTTAGCACTCTGGTACCGCTTGCGGTGCAGTAGCAGAGAAAACAGTCTATAACTTGGGTGACTGGAGTCTGACAATTTTATGGGCTTTCCTCTGACACCACCTATTATATAGGTCCTGGATGGCTGGAAGCTTGGCCCAGTGATGTACTGGGCCGTTCGCACAACCCTCTGTAACGCCTAACTCAGATGCCGAGCAGTTGCCATACCAGGCAGTGATGCAACCAGTCAGGATGCTCTCAATGGTGCAGCTGTAGAACCTTTTGAGGATCTGGGGACCCATGCCAAATCTGTTCAGTCTCCTGAGGGGGAACATGTTTTGTCGTGCCCTCTTCACAACTGTCTTGGTATGTTTGGACCATGATAGTTTGTTGGTGATGTGGACACCAAGGAATTTGAAACTCTCGACCCGCTCCACTACAACCCCGTCGATGTTAATGGGGGCCTGTTCGGCCCGTCTCTTCCTGTAGTCCACGATCAACTCCTTTGTCTTGCTCACATTGAGGGAGAGGTTGTTGTCCTGGCACTACACTGCCAGTTCTCTGACCTCCTCCCTATAGGCTGTCTCGTCGTTGATCAGGCCTACCACTGTTGTGTCATCAGCTAAATTAATGATGGTGTTGGAGTCGTGTTTGGCCACGCAGTCGTGGGTGAACAGGGAATACAGGAGGGGCCTAAGTACACACCACTGAGGGGTCCCAGTGTTAAGGATCAGCGTGGCAGACGTGTTGTTGCCTACTCTTACCACCTAGGTGTGGCCCGTCAGGAATTCCAGGATCCAGCTGCAGAGGGAGGTGTTTAGTCCCAGAGTCCTTAGCTTAGTGATGAGCTTTGTGGGCACTATAGTGTTGGACGCTGAGCTGTAATCAATGAACAGCATTCTCACATAGGTGTTCCTTTTGTCCAGGTGAGAAAGGGAAGTGTGGAGTGCGATTGAGATTGTGTCATCTGTGGATCTGTTTGGGTAGGTATACGAATTGGAGTGGGTCTAGGGTTTCCGGGAGGATGTTGTTGATGTGAGCCATGACCAGCCTTTCATGGCGACCGACGTGAGTGCCACGGGATGGTAATCATTTAGGCAGGTTACCTTCGTTTCCTTTTGCACAGGGACTATGGTGGTCTGCTTGAAACATGTAGGTATTACAGACTCGGTCAGGGAGAGGTTGAAAATGTCAGTGAAGACACTTGACAGTTGGTCCGCGCATGCTTTGAGTACACGTCCTGGTAATCCGTCTGGCCCAGCGGCTTTGTGAATGTTGACTTGTTTAAAGGTTTTGTTCACATCGGCTACCGAGAGCGTTATCACACAGTCATCCAGAACAGCTGGTGCTCTCGTCCATGCTTCAGTGTTGCTTGCCTTGAAGCGAGTATAAAAGGCATTTAGCTCGTCCGGTAGGCTCGTGTCACTGGGCAGCTCGCGGCTGGGTTTCCCTTTGTAGTCCGTAATAGTTTACAAGCCCTGCCACATCCGACGAGTGTCAGAGCCGGTGTAGTAGGATTCAATCTTAATCCTGTATTGACGCTTTGCTTGTTTGATGGTTCGTCTGAGGGCATAGCGGGGTTTCTTATAAGTGTCCGGATTAGTCTCCCGCTCCTTGAAAGTAGCAGCTCTAGCCTTTAGCTCGATACGGATGTTTCCTGTAATCCATGGCTTCTGGTTGGGATATGTATGTACATGTCACTGTGGGGATGACGTCGTCGATGCACTTTTTAATGAAGCCGATGACTGAGGTGGTGAACTCCTCAATGCCATTGGATGAATCCCAGAACATATTCCAGTCTGTGCTAGCCAAAACAGTCTTATAGTGTAGCATCCACATCATCTGACCACTTCCGTATTGAGTGAATCACTGGTACTTCCTGCTTTAGTTTTTGTTTGTAAGCAGGAATCAGGAGGATAGGATTATGGTCAGATTTGCCAAATGGAGGGCGGGGGAGAGCTTTGTATGCATCTCTGTGTGTGGAGTAAAGGTGGTCTGGGATATTTTTTATCTGGTTGCACATGTGACATGCTGGTAAAAATTTGGTAAAACTGATTTAAGTTTGCCTGCATTAAAGAACCTGGCCACTAGGAGTGCCGCTTCTGGGTGAGTATTTTCTTCTTTGCTTATGGCCTTATAGAGTTGTTTGAGAGCGGTCTTAGTGCCAGCCTCACTCTGTGGTGGTAAATAGATGGCTACGAATAATATAGATGAGAACTCTCTTGGTAGATAATGTGGTCTACAGCTTATCATAAGGTACTCTACCTCAGGCGAGCAATACCTCGAGCCTTCTTTAATATTAGACATTGCGCAAAAGCTGTTATTGACAAATAGACACACACCCCCACCCCTCATCTTACCAGAGGTAGCATCATACGGAGCTGGGGCATGTTCATTAGGCACCAAACGAAACATAACGTACTGAAACAGGTATAGGGACTACCTCGAGTTGTCCCCATAAGAAATGTTTGTTTTTGTTTTCCGTTGTAAAATGTTGGTGTCTCCCTGCCTACCATTATCTCACTGTGTGAGTCATGAGCTAGACCAGAGGATCACAGTGGTGGGATATACAGTACTCTATCTCCTCCTTCCATCTCTCTGGGCTAAACCACCCAGGACCAAAGTTCCAACCACCACATCAGTCTGTGTCTATGATGATAAAGCAGATACCATTAGTGGTTATTGTTTTGACACATGAAGGCGGCTTTGTGTATCATTTACTGTTAAACACACCAGTGTATAATGCTCTAGTCCTATTGGACACCATAGGACCACACCTTTGGGATTACTCACTGCTAAGGAGATGATTCAGCAGAGTTTCCCTGAGCAAAGGCACATTCCAGACAGAGGTGTTATACTGTATAAGGAATGGACTTAGAGACTAGGTGAATATACCTGGTTTATTATCATTATGCACTTAGCACTTCTTAATCTCTCAGCACACACACACACCATCCCCCTCTCTCCCTTCCTCACTTTGTCCCTCCACCCCTCCCTCAATCACTCTTCTTGCATTAATTAGTTCACTCACCTGTCTGGTCTGTACTGAATAGGAGCGATGGAACATTAGAGAGGGACAGGAGGTTGGAGTGGTTTACTGTGCCACACACGCACGCACACACACACACACACACACACACACAAGCACACACACGCACACACACATCCTCTCCCCACAAACACCTGTTATTTTGTTGAGCAGAACCCCCAGTCCCCCCTTGCCAGAGTTAGGGTGAGGTTGGTGGTTTGTGGTCAAGGTACGGGTACGGGTACAGGTTCACCGATATGCCACACTGCTGCCTTTCTACAGCTGCTAAATATTTCATTATTAAGTCCAGCTAAGTGATGATGGTGTCTTGGATGTGTGAAGCTCCAGCCCTGTCAGCCTACGGTCATCTCTTGTCATACCTCTCCCATAACCTTTCCACAGGCTGCCCTCTGATGCAAGAGATCGGCAAGGGCTAGAAATAAGGACGTCTGTGTGTACAAAATGAAATAACAGTGAAAGAATGGAGAGAAATGTGGAAGGAATGAAGGAATGTGTGTATGCTTGGCCTTTGTCCTTTGTGTCCGGTTCCTGTGTGTGTGTGTGTGTGTGTGTGTGTGTGTGTGTGTGTGTGTGTGTGTGTGTGTGTGTGTGTGTGTGTGTGTGTGCGCGCTTGGCCTCAGTCCGTTGTGTCCAGTTCCAGTGTGGGTTTCAGTCATGTGTTCCAGTGCTCTTGGTTGACCCCTGCTGCTGGGGCAGAGGAGGGAGCGCTGACCACAGTGGCTGACCACTACACTGGGTGGGAACTGGGAAGCAGCAGACACCAACCTCAGCTGACCAGAACTGAGCAGTGGGAATCACACACACACGTGCACTCGCAGGCATGCGCAACCCAACACGCACACACACACACACACACACACACACACACACACACACACACACACACACACACACACACACACACACACACACACACACACACACACACACACACACACACACATGCAGCCATTCAGCCTAGGACAAGCCTTAACATGCAGTTAAGTCAGTTCCCCCTGTTCCCCCCTTGGTGGGTCTCACACCCTAAAACACTACCTCTTTATTCACTGGCTGGCTAAAAAAACACACAGTCACACGAAACAGGGGGACTTCCAGCATAGAAGCAAGAGAGAAACAGAGGGGCTTGAGACATAGCAGTGAAATGGCTGGTGCTCTGTTGTCTATCAAGCCCTGACCTTTTCAACATGTGTGTGGCTGTGTAGAGACTGCTGGGAACCGGTTCAGAGGAAGACAGGGGTCTCGGGTCTCCCCTCTACACCATGGTGGTCTGACCCCCCTAACCATGGGAACTCCCCCACTGGGAGAGTCCACATGCTGAGTGGCGGGGGTGTGGGGATTGGGGGAATATGGAGATGTCTGCAAACCCACAAATCACACAGAGGAGGCTGGTGAGGGGAGGATGGCTCATAATAATGAATGGAACAGAGTGAATGGAATGGTATCAAACACATGGAAACCAGATGTTTAATGTGTTTGAGACAATTCAATTCATTACGTTCCAGCCATTACTATAAACCCATCCTCCCCATTTAAAGTACCACCAGCCAACACTGGAATCACACTATGGTTGTTGGTTTTGCGCAGCAAGGAGGGATTAGGGAGGGAGCAGTTTGGAGAGAAACTTTAGTTTTCATTGACCGTTGCAAAACGTTGTGCCCTTATGAACAAGAGAAGACTGGATTTTTTTATTTAAAAAATGTAACCTTTATTTAACTAGGCTGGTCAGTTAGGAACAAAATCTTATTCACAATGACGGCCTACAACGGCCAAACCCGGACGACGCTGAGCCAATTGTGGGACTACCCATCCCGGCCGGTTGTGATACAGCCTGGAATCGAACCAGGTTGTCTGTAGTGACGCCTCAAGCACTGAGGCACAGTGCCTTAGACCGCTGCGCTACCCGGGAGCGCAATGATTCTTGAGCGTTCTGTGTCACTGGTCCCAGTGGATCCAACCCAACTTAAGATCCATTTGTAACTAACTGTTTGGAATGAGATGTGGAGTTATGTGGTTAGGGAGGAGGGTGGGAGGCAACAATGATGTGGACTGGGGTTAATCAGTGGCAGATTTCGGGGTTGAGGGTGAGAGGGACCCAGCTAATAATTCCTGGATACCTCTACAGGAGGGGAACAGCTGTCCTCAGAAATGTATTAGAAATGTATTAGGTCCCTATAAGCCTATAATGACTCCTCCAATTGGCATGCCAGGTGGGGCTTTCACTTCATTCTCTTCTTGTTCTCCTCCTTCCAATCCTTCTGGTCCCTAGTTCCAGGCTACAGTCCTAATGGTGTTGGTGTGGAGGGGAGGATTAAGGCAGGATTTCCCCATGCCTCACTGGAGATCTGCTAGGCAGGCAGGGACTGACAGGACTGCACCACAGAGAGTGGAGAACAGGAGATGGGAGGAGAGGAGAAGAGGGGGATTAGAGGAAAAGACGGGAAGGAGAGGTGGGGGGAGGGAGGAGGGGTGAGGAGACGAGAGGAGGGAGGCGGAGAGGAGGGGGGAGGAAAGGAGAGGAGGGGGAGCAGAGGATGTGGAGGATAAGGTTAAAGGGGAGAGAGGAGAGGAGGGGGGAGGAGAGGACGAGGAGAGGAGGAGAAGAGGAGGAGGAGGAAATGGTGAGGAGGGGGAGGAGAAGAGTAGGAGGGGGGATGGTGAGGAGGAGGAGAGGAGGAGAAGAGGAGAAGAGGAGGAGGGGGGATGGTGAGGAGGAGGAGAGGAGGAGAAGAGGAGCAGATGGTGAGGAGGAGTAGAGGAGGAGAAGAGGAGGAGGAGGAGATGGTGAGGAGGAGGAGGAGGAGGAGGAGAAGAGGAGGAGAAGAGGAGGGGGTGGTGAGGAGGAGTAGAGGAGGAGAAGAGGAGGAGGGGATGGTGAGGAGGAGTAGAGGAGGAGGGGATGGTGAGGAGGAGGAGGAGAGGATGGTGAGGAGGGGAGGAGGAGGGGATGGTGAGGAGGAGGAGGGGAGGAGGAGAAGAGAAGGAGGAGGGGATGGTGAGGAGGAGGGGAGGAGGAGAAGAGGAGGAGGAGGGGATGGTGAGGAGGAGGGGAGGAGGAGGGGATGGTGAGGAGGAGGGGAGGAAGAGAAGAGGAGGAGGAGAAGAGGAGAAGGAGAGGATGGGTTATAAAACTGTATGTAATAAGTTACTCCCCAACCCTGCTATACCACACCTGATGAAACCATGGAAGCACTTTACCTCCGAGTGAGAACCACCCTACACAGTTTACGGGCCATAACATGACAGTGTGTTTTCGCACGCATCGTGGTAGCGATTAACTGTGTTTAATGTGATTCCCCCCTGCGGCCATTAGCCTTCGCTGCTCTGGAAGTTGTAAGGCTACGGCTGCTTTAAAAAACTAATTAGACTAGCTTTGGATTATTTCATTGTTGTTTATTATTGGAGCCGTAAAAAGGTGGGGAACGGGGAAGTTGAGATGGGGGGTATGCATGCCTGAGAGAGGTGAGGTAGACCCCCTCTACCTTTTTATGCACCCCTCCACTGGCAAGCTTCTCATCTGGAATTTAGTGCAAATGGTGCTGGCAGGAGGTGGGAGTCCCATATAGGTAATGATGATGAGGTAGTGGGACTGGGGGAAGAGTGGACTCTGTGTGTGTACTATGTTATATGGAAAACACCACCTATCCCCCACACACAAACACACCAGTAGGAATAATGTCATGGTCCTTCTCTTCTCTCCCCTTCCCCTCTCCCAAATCTCCCCTCCCTCTCTCCTTCTCTCCTCTCCCTCGTACTTCCTCTCTCCCAAAGATCTCAAAGTGTCAAAACCTCAAGAAATCAAAACAAACTGATTAACAACAGGAAGTGAAGAGAGTTGCTCCATTATGGGCTTAGAAAGAAGAATGCTGCTCTCTGGTTACAGCTCTCACTCAAATCCACACATTCCACCAGGGTTTAAAGGGGGAGCCGGGACTAGCTGCCGAAGGGGCATTGATCAGGATATCAGGTGGGATCCTGGGGCTCCCAGGGGGAAAGAAGGGGGTAGGGGGATGTCTGGGGTGGGCTGACAATCAGGGAACCAACTGACAGTCCACTGTCATGTGACGTAGGACACCTGCACTTATCTAGGACTATCCCATAGAGAGTTCATGGCTGTCAGTTCAATAGGCAAGGGATTTCTAGACCCAATGAGTGACCATGTAGATATAGTATTTGCCATTTAGCCAACACTTTAACAAAAGCGACTTATGCGTGCATACATTTTTGCGTACGGGTGGTTCTGGGAATCTAACCTACTATCCTGCCCCTGTAAGCTCCATGCCCTACCAACTGAGATACGTATATCCTAGTTGGTATAGTATAGCCTAGTTGGTATAGTATAGCCTAGTTGGTATAGTATAGCCTAGTTGGTATAGTATAGCCTAGTTGGTATAGTATAGTATAGCCTAGTTGGTATAGTATAGTATAGCCTAGTTGGTATAGTATAGTATAGCCTAGTTGGTATAGTATAGCCTAGTTGGTATAGTATAGTATAGCCTAGTTGGTATAGTATAGCCTAGTTGGTATAGTATAGCGTAGTTGGTATAGTATAGTATAGCCTAGTTGGTATAGTATAGTATAGCCTAGTTGGTATAGTATAGTATAGCCTAGTTGGTATAGTATAGCCTAGTTGGTATAGTATAGCCTAGTTGGTATAGTATAGTATAGCCTAGTTGGTATAGTATAGCCTAGTTGGTATAGTATAGCCTAGTTGGTATAGTATAGCCTAGTTGGTATAGTATAGCCTAGTTGGTATAGTATAGTATAGCCTAGTTGGTATAGTATAGCCTAGTTGGTATAGTATAGCCTAGTTGGTATAGTATAGCCTAGTTGGTATAGTATAGTATAGCCTAGTTGGTATAGTATAGCCTAGTTGGTATAGTATAGTATAGCCTAGTTGGTATAGTATAGTATAGCCTAGTTGGTATAGTATAGTATAGCCTAGTTGGTATAGTATAGCCTAGTTGGTATAGTATAGTATAGCCTAGTTGGTATAGTATAGCCTAGTTGGTATAGTATAGCCTAGTTGGTATAGTATAGCCTAGTTGGTATAGTATAGTATAGCCTAGTTGGTATAGTATAGCCTAGTTGGTATAGTATAGTATAGCCTAGTTGGTATAGTATAGTATAGCCTAGTTGGTATAGTATAGTATAGCCTAGTTGGTATAGTATAGTATAGCCTAGTTGGTATAGTATAGTATAGCCTAGTTGGTATAGTATAGTATAGCCTAGTTGGTATAGTATAGTATAGCCTAGTTGGTATAGTATAGCCTAGTTGGTATAGTATAGTATAGCCTAGTTGGTATAGTATAGCCTAGTTGGTATAGTATAGTATAGCCTAGTTGGTATAGTATAGTATAGCCTAGTTGGTATAGTATAGTATAGCCTAGTTGGTATAGTATAGTATAGCCTAGTTGGTATAGTATAGCCTAGTTGGTATAGTATAGCCTAGTTGGTATAGTATAGTATAGCCTAGTTGGTATAGTATAGTATAGCCTAGTTGGTATAGTATAGTATAGCCTAGTTGGTATAGTATAGTATAGCCTAGTTGGTATAGTATAGTATAGCCTAGTTGGTATAGTATAGTATAGCCTAGTTGGTATAGTATAGCCTAGTTGGTATAGTATAGCCTAGTTGGTATAGTATAGCCTAGTTGGTATAGTATAGTATAGCCTAGTTGGTATAGTATAGCCTAGTTGGTATAGTATAGTATAGCCTAGTTGGTATAGTATAGCCTAGTTGGTATAGTATAGTATAGCCTAGTTGGTATAGTATAGTATAGCCTAGTTGGTATAGTATAGTATAGCCTAGTTGGTATAGTATAGTATAGCCTAGTTGGTATAGTATAGTATAGCCTAGTTGGTATAGTATAGTATAGCCTAGTTGGTATAGTATAGTATAGCCTAGTTGGTATAGTATAGTATAGCCTAGTTGGTATAGTATAGCCTAGTTGGTATAGTATAGTATAGCCTAGTTGGTATAGTATAGTATAGCCTAGTTGGTATAGTATAGTATAGCCTAGTTGGTATAGTATAGCCTAGTTGGTATAGTATAGTATAGCCTAGTTGGTATAGTATAGTATAGCCTAGTTGGTATAGTATAGTATAGCCTAGTTGGTATAGTATAGCCTAGTTGGTATAGTATAGCCTAGTTGGTATAGTATAGCCTAGTTGGTATAGTATACCCTAGTTGGTATAGTATAGCCTAGTTGGTATAGTATAGCCTAGTTGGTATAGTATAGCCTAATTGGTATAGTATAGCCTAGTTGGTATAGTATAGCCTAGTTGGTATAGTATAGTATAGCCTAGTTGGTATAGTATAGCCTAGTTGGTATAGTATAGTATAGCCTAGTTGGTATAGTATAGTATAGCCTAGTTGGTATAGTATAGCCTAGTTGGTATAGTATAGTATAGCCTAGTTGGTATAGTATAGCCTAGAGCTAGTAGAACATCTAGGGACTATATCCACTAAAGTGTTCCTGACCAGATGGCTTTTCAGGACTGCTTAAACATGGCTAGACAGACTGGTTTGGATCATCATGACCCGGATATCTGAAAATAAATATCTGAATAAGTAGGGCTGTCAGTTCTAAAAAAATAAATAATTTAAAAGCCGATTTAGAGAGCTGCACTGAAAGAATGTTGTTGACTCTATCTTTAACTATTCTCTATGGATCGGTAGCTCACTACACCCGTGAGACTGTCCTCTGTAGTCACACCATCTCAGACCTGTGTGTCCACTACTGTAACAATGACACGGAGTCGAAAAGGAGGTGCAGGTGGAACGTTTAATGAAATGAAAAACATGAAACAAGACAGTGTAACAGAAGCGAGATGGCATGAACACAGGATCAATACCAACTGAGGAATGAACAAAAGGAAGGGACCTATAAGGGGAAGTAATGAGGTCCAGGTGTGAATCATGATGAGTCCCAGAACCAGTGGTTAGTGTTCTGGTAATGTCGCACCCCGGAGGGGAGGAGCAGATGTGAACGTAACCCCCCCTCTGACGCACGGACCCTGGGAAATCACGGATGATGTTGGGATCCAGAATGCCCCAACACCGCTCCTAAGGACCGTACCCCTTCCAGTCTACCAGATACTGGAGCCGACCCCCCACGACACCGGGTGTCCAGCAGAGATCTGACAGCATACGCCGGACTGCCCTCGGGGGGGGGTGGTGGGGTGTCGTGGGGGACTGCATCAGCTAGGGGACCAGGAATCACCGGCCTGAGAAGGGAGACATGAAAACAAGGGTGAGATATGGTAGTGACTGGGCAGTTGTAACCTTTTCATCACCTCGTTGACCTGCCAGAGAACCTTGAACGGACCCACAAATCGGGGGCTCTGTTTCTTGCAGGGCAGGCAGAGTGGGAAGTTCCTGGTAGAGAGTCAGACACAATCTCCAGGATAGAACACAGGGGTCTCACTGTGATGGCGGTCTGCCTGTTCTTTTCGACGATGGAGTCTCACGTGAGCGTCGCTCCACACTTGTTCTGCGCGCCGGAACCACTCAACCGCAGGAGCCTCAGTCTGGCCCGGAGTCCACGGAGCCAGGGCCATCTGAAAACCCAGAACACACTGGGAGTCAACCCAGTGGAGTGATGCAGAGAATTCTAGGCATACTCTGCCCATGGAAGGAATTGTGCCCACTCACCCTGCCGGTCCAGACAGTGACTCCTCAGGAACATCCTGGTTCATCCTCTCCACCTGCCCATTGGACTGAGGCTGGTACCTGGAAGTGAGGCTGACCGTGACCCCGCGCTTCTCCATGAAGGCCGTCAAACTGATTTGAATTGGAGGCACGGTCAGAGACAATGTCCTCCGGAAGGCCATAATGCTGGAAGACCTGCTGGACGAGTGCCTCAGCGATCTAGAGAGCAGTGGGGAGACCAGGAAGAGGAACTAAATGACATGACTTAGAAAATCTATCCACTACCTCAAAGAATGGTGGTGAAACCTGTCAGAGGAGGGGAGATTGGTTACAAAGTCAATGGATAGATGAGACCAAGGTCGCTGAGGCATGGGAAATGGTAGGAGCTTCCCTGCTGGAGCATTCCGGGGAGACTTTTTTTAGGCACATACGGAACAGGAGTTGACATATCGACTGACATCCTGCATCATGGTGGGTCACCAGTACTTCTCAGCGATGGAGTGAGAAATACCTGGATGTCCTGAGACAGCTGTGTGTGCCCAGGTCAGCAGCCGATCCCTTATCCCTGTGGGAACGTAGATGCGTACGGGAGGACAGTTCAGGGGTGCAGGCTCCCTCTCCAGAGCCTGGCGGATCTCCACATCTCCCTCACAGACCACAGGAGCTACGACTCGGGAGGATGGGATTTTTGGCTCACTCAGGACAGGGCCCTCTCCCGAATCGTAGAGGCGGGACCAGGCATCGACCTTTGTGTTCTTTGAGCGATAGGTTAGCGTGAAGTTAAACCTTGTGAAGAAAAGCGCCCCCCTTGCTTGGCGCGGATTCAGCCTCCTCGCTTTTCCTAATGTACTCCAGCTTCCTGTGGTCGGTGAGGATGATGAATGGTTCCTTGGCGCCTTCCAGCCAGTGTCTATACTCCTCTAATGCCAACTTCACCACCAGGAGGTCCCGATCACCGACATCATAGCTCCGCTCTGCAGGGGACAGTTTCTTAGAATAAAACGCACATGGGTACAACTTCTGTGGGTTCCCCTGTCGTTGAGACAAAACTTCCCCCGCGCCTACCTCGGAAGCGTCCACCTCACCCACAAAGGATATTGTGGGATCTGGATGTTTCAGCACTGGGGCAGAGGTGAAACGACCCTTGAGAAGACGGAACGCCTCGTTGGCTGATGGACCCCACACCAACCTACGGGGGCCTCCCTTAAGGAGAGATGTGGGAGGAGCGGCAACAGAGCTGAAATTCCTGATGAAACGACGGTAGA
The DNA here is from genome assembly GCF_045791955.1 of Oncorhynchus clarkii lewisi. NCBI lineage: Eukaryota > Metazoa > Chordata > Actinopteri > Salmoniformes > Salmonidae > Oncorhynchus > Oncorhynchus clarkii. The sequence continues at coordinate 197,554 of NW_027260842.1, forward strand.
ATTTGGCAAACCCCAAAAACCATTGTTGGGACTGGCCATGACCTGACTGCATCTACCTTCTTGTCATCCGTCTTCACTCCCTGCGGGCGGATTTGGTAACCCAAGAAGGAGACCACCCTCTGATGGAATAGACAATTTGACACTTTGTCGAACAGGTGATGGGCCAGGAAGCGTTCCAGGACTGCTCCAATGTGTGTGATGTGATCCTCCAGATAAACTGAGTAGATCAAGATGTCAATATATACGATCACCTGGCGTCCGAGCATGTCCCTGAACACCTTATTAACAAATTTCTGGAACACTGACGGAGCATTGGCTAAGCCAAAGGGCATGACCAAGTACTCGTAGTGAGCAGACATTGTGCTGAACGCCGTCTTCCACTCATCCCCCTCCAGGATGAGATTATAGGCACTCCGTAGGTCCAGTTTGGTGAAGAACCGGGCCCCACGGAGCTGCTCGATGGCACCAACGGTAAGCGGTACCAATACTTAATTGGTAATTTCATGGAGTCCTCTGTAATCAATGCAAGGGCGTAATCCTCCATCCTTCTTGGCCACAAAGATGAAACTAGCTGAACGCAGGAGAAGTGGACGTGCGGATGAACCCCTGTTGGAGCTCAGGCACAGACAGAGGGTAGATGCATCTGTGCGGAGGTGTTGCATCAGCAAGCAGGTCAATGGCACAGTCCCAGGGATGATGAGGAGGGAGACAGGTGTCCGGGTCTTGGAGAATTCCTCTCTCAGATCCTGTTATACCTACGGGATGTTGGGCTGAAGGGCAAACAAAGGACTCACAACCGACATGGAACCACAGGGAACAGGGAAGCGGGTCCTCCGGCATTCAGGTGACCAGTCTGTGATTCTCATCCTCGACCATGAAATAAATGGTGGGTTTATGGCATTGAAGCTAAGGGAGGCCGAGGATGTTCTTGTGAACTGGTGCACTGGTGATGAAGGGGATATTCTCCCGATGATTGGACTGAGCGAAAATACATTTAAACAGTGCCATGAACCCCTCATAGGAATTTAGCTCCTCTCTCCCAGACGGCCTTAGCCCATTGCAATGCCCACCCTGTCAGCAGAGAAATAACCGTGGCAACCTTACACCTCTCGGTGGTGGGGGCTCCCATCTGGTGTGTAAAATAAAGGGAGCACTGAAGTAGGAAGACACGGCATTTGGATAGGGTACCATCATATTTCTCTGGGAGGGATAACGGGCAACGCTGACCTGAGCGGGTTGCTGAATGATCTGTTGGGCTGGCTCACTGGGAAGGCTGGTTGTAGAGTATCCTCCGCTAGTAGGATGCAGCGCCTCCCGGGGATGCTTGAGACACTGAAAACTGTAAATAACCTCTTCCATGGCCGCCCCCAGTTGTGCCAGCTAGTCATGTGCTGATGCAGAAGTTAACCCTGTTCGTCGACCATCTGAGAGATATCTGATTTACACTTTCAGGACTTTTCTATTGGTTTTATTGTCACAGGCTATCAAGCACAGAAATAGTATTTTAAATGACTTCAAATAGTATTTGAACCCAGGTCTGCTTCATTTCTCTACCATCTCCTAAAGAGGTGATTTTTGACCACTGTCTGAGCACTGTTATGATCTATGGTTAAACTGTCAATCCTCTCTCTGTCCCTGAGAGAGTAGGAACTCCAGGGTTACAATGAAAGACTGATTGAGACAATCCCTTGGCTGTCTCCCCTGGGGACTGGAGTGGATTGGGGGGGGGGGGATATGTGTGTGTCTCTGCATACATGCACATTGCACTGTATGTGGGCAGGAATGTGCAGAGTCATGTGAATCCAGCATGGTGCATTGGGAACATCTCACAATTCAGAATGATGACCTAATTTTCCTGCCTCAAAGAAGAGGTCTTGTCTCTCCCCCTCTCTCACTCGCTCTCCCCATCTCTCCCTCCATGGTTTCTAGATGACTTGTGGGACAGTTTATAAAGACATTTCTCTGACAGAAGTCAACCAAGGCACAGAGGGGGGTAGTTGGGTTCAATTTGGTTCTGCATGCACGCACAAAACTTGCACCCACCCACGCACGCACCCACACACACACAAAGGGGGGTGGTTGGGTTCAATTTGGTCCTGCATGCACCCACGCACCCACACACACACAGGCACACACACTAACACACACACACACTAACACACACATCCCAGTGTTGAACATGCAGAACATGTGAATTATTTACTTGTCGTCCAGCAGGAAATGAGGAACGATAACAAGCTTGGGAAAGAAAGAGAGAAAAACAAACAGATGCTATCTTCCTCCTTTCTTTCTTCCTCTTCTTTTTCATCTCACTCATTCCGATGCTTGAGACGTTAGTCATCGTCGGGGGACTCAAGTTTTCAAGTGAAGTTTCCAGGACCATGTTCAAAAAACGTTCAACTCTCAACATGATAGCCTCTCTACTGTCTCTCATCTCTACAGACACTACAGTCTGATCTCAGACCAGGTCATGAAGTCCTCAGCTGTACAGAGTCCATCTCTACAGACACTACAGTCTGATCTCAGACCGGGTCATGAAGTCCTCAGCTGTACAGAGTCCAACTCTACAGACACTACAATCTGATCTCAGACCGGGTCATGAGTCCATTTGCATCATAGTGTCATCCACCACAATTTTAAACATGCATTAGAACTACCAACTCAATCCCACATTCACTCTGGGACGACTGTCATCTCAAACCAACCGCTGAGCTGGGGGTGGACCGCTGAACTGGGGGTGGACCGCTGAGCTGGGGGTGGACCGCTGAGCTGGGGGTGGACCGCTGAGCTGGGGGTGGACCGCTGAGCTGGGGGTGGACTGCTGAGCTGGGGGTGGACCGCTGAGCTGGGGGTGGACCGCTGAGCTGGGGGTGGACCGCTGAGCTGGGGGTGGACCGCTGAGCTGGGGGTGGACAGCTGAGCTGGGGGTGGACCGCTGAGCTGGGGGTGGACTGCTGAACTGAAACTTGTGGTTGATCTCCTGACCTGGTCTCCTGATCTGGTCTGGTCTTTGGTTTTCCATCCCCACAGACCGCCCTGTCTGGACCCCCCCATCCCTAAACTCCTCCCAATTGCATCAGCCAATCCAATGCTCAATCACCTGTGACCCCTGCCTGGGTGTTGAACTCTGACGTCGTCAGGTCAGGATTAAAAAAAAAACAGAATAAGAGTATGGGAACCAGGCGGAGATGTCTGAGGTCCAGCCAGGCTAAGCTCATCTCTGACCTGAGAGTGGGATTGGCCTGGCAGGTCACTAACATGGTAACCCACCTCAGCCTTTAGAGCCAGACCAGCTGGATGACCATATCAAAGGACTGGTCATTAGGAGAGACGGTTGGGGGTTAACTTCTTTCAAGGGGTTGTGGGTCTCTCTAGCCCCTGGTTCCCCTCCCTTCTCTGGTCTCTCTAGCCCCATGTCCCACTTCCTTCTCTGGGGTCTATAGCCCCAGGTCCCCCTCCCTTCTCTGGGTCATGGCGGTGAATCTGGTGGCAAGCATTTTAATTAGCCTGGGTCTTCCAGACAAGGGACAGAGGGGTGCAGAGGATGACTGCTATGGGAAAAAAGTACAGGAGGAGAGGAGGGCTAGAAACAAAAGATAGTGAGAGAGAAAGACAGAGGGGGCTTGGATCGCAGGCCCGGGGGCTGTGTTCACTAGTCTGTGCCAGAGCTAAAACTGAGCAACCAAATAAAACATCTTCTCACGAGACCGAGGATGCTGTGTCTGGTTTAAGAGATGCAACAACTAGACATCTGCACACACACACACACACACACACACACACACACACACACACACACACACACACACACACACGCAGACACACACACACACACACACACAGTCTCATATCTTGGTTATATAAAGTTATTTTTCTTGTTTTTTATCATATGTTTGTAGTGTAGTGTAGTTTAAACTTTTATTGTTTTTTATTCGTTCTTTCCTGTGAAGGACATTACATTGTCTGAAATGTGCAGTATAAATAAAGCTTGATTGAATTCCCATCCTACAGTCAAACCATTACCATTTTTGCAGATTACTTACACACTGAAAGTGAATGCTGAGACAAAAGCACCAAACCCTTAACTTTTGTAACCATGCCTTAAACAAAGGCACCAAAAGTACAAACACATTTTGTGCTTTGCACTTTGTTTGCAATTCTGCAACACACTTACAAAACACTACACACTGTTTCTTACATTAGACACTTTGTTCAATAATTAAATCTCTTGCAATCAGTGAGGTGAGTGAGGTGAGTGAGGTGAGTGGGGTGAGTGAGGTGAGTGGGGTGAGTGAAGTGAGTGGGGCGAGTGCGGTGAGTGAGGTGAGTGAGGTGAGTGGGGTGAGTGGGGTGAGTGAGGTGAGTGAGGTGAGTGAGGTGAGTGGGGTGAGTGAGGTGAGTGAGGTGAGTGAGGTGAGTGGGGTGAGTGGGGTGAGTAAGTGAGAGTGAGGTGAGTGAGGTGAGTGGGGTGAGTGGGGTGAGTAAGTGAGAGTGAGGTGAGTGAGGTGAGTGGGGAGAGTGGGGCGAGTGAGGCGAGTGAGGTGAGTGGGGCGAGTGAGGTGAGTGGGGCGAGTGGGGCGAGTGAGGTGAGTGGGGCGAGTGAGGTGAGTGAAGTGAGTGAGGTGAGTGGGGTGAGTGAAGTGAGTGGGGCGAGTGGGGTGAGTGGGGTGAGTGAGGTGAGTGAGGTGAGTGGGGTGAGTGGGGTGAGTGAGGTGAGTGAGGTGAGTGAGGTGAGTGAGGTGAGTGGGGTGAGTGAGGTGAGTGAGGTGAGTGAGGTGAGTGGGGTGAGTAAGTGAGAGTGAGGTGAGTGAGGTGAGTGGGGTGAGTGGGGTGTGTAAGTGAGAGTGAGGTGAGTGAGGTGAGTGGGGTGAGTGAGGTGAGTGAGGTGAGTGAGGTGAGTGAGGTGAGTGGGGTGAGTGGGGTGAGTAAGTGAGAGTGAGGTGAGTGAGGTGAGTGGGGTGAGTGGGGTGAGTAAGTGAGAGTGAGGTGAGTGAGGTGAGTGGGGTGAGTGGGGCGAGTGAGGCGAGTGAGGTGAGTGGGACGAGTGAGGTGAGTGGGGCGAGTGGGGCGAGTGAGGTGAGTGGGGCGAGTGAGGTGAGTGGGGCGAGTGAGGTGAGTGAGGTGAGTGAGGTGAGTGGGGTGAGTGAGGTGAGTGGGGTGAGTGAAGTGAGTGGGGCGAGTGGGGTGAGTGGGTTGAGTGAGGTGAGTGAGGTGAGTGGGGTGAGTGGGGTGAGTGGGGTGAGTGAGGTGAGTGAGGTGAGTGAGGTGAGTGAGGTGAGTGGGGTGAGTGGGGTGAGTAAGTGAGAGTGAGGTGAGTGAGGTGAGTGGGGTGAGTGGGGTGAGTAAGTGAGAGTGAGGTGAGTGAGGTGAGTGGGGTGAGTGGGGCGAGTGAGGTGAGTGGGGCGAGTGAGGTGAGTGGGGCGAGTGAGGTGAGTGGGGCAAGTGAGGTGAGTGAGGTGAGTGGGGTGAGTGAGGTGAGTGGGGCGAGTGAGGTGAGTGAGGTGAGTGGGGTGACTGAAGTGAGTGGGGTGAGTGAGGTGAGTGGGGTGAGTGAGGTGAGTGAGGTGAGAGGGGTGAGTGAGGTGAGTGGGGTGAGTAAGTGAGAGTGAGGTGAGTGAGGTGAGTGGGGTGAGTGGGGCGAGTGAGGTGAGTGGGGCGAGTGAGGTGAGTGGGGTGAGTGAGATGAGTGAGGTGAGTGAGATGAGTGAGGTGAGTGAGGTGAGTGAGATGAGTGAGGTGAGTGAGATGAGTGAGGTGAGTGGGGTGAGTAAGTGAGAGTGAGGTGAGTGAGATGAGTGGGGTGAGTTAGGTGAGTGGGTGAGTGTGAGGTGAGTGAGGTGAGTGGGGTGAGTGAGATGAGTGAGGTGAGTGAGATGAGTGAGGTGAGTGAGATGAGTGAGGTGAGTGAGATGAGTGAGGTGAGTGAGATGAGTGAGGTGAGTGGGGTGAGTAAGTGAGAGTGAGGTGAGTGAGATGAGTGAGGTGAGTGGGGTGAGTGAGGTGAGTGAGGTGAGTGGGGTGGAGTGAGGTGAGTGGGGTGAGTGAGGTGAGTGAGGTGAGTGAGGTGAGTGGGGTGAGTGAGGTGAGTGAGGTGAGTGGGGTGAGTGGGGTGGAGTGAGGTGAGTGGGTGAGTGAGGTGAGTGAGGTGAGTGGGGTGAGTGAGGTGAGTGAGGTGAGTGAGGTGAGTGAGGTGAGTGAGGTGAGTGGGGTGGAGTGAAGTGAGTGGGGTGAGTGAGGTGAGTGGGGTGAGTGAGGTGAGTGAGGTGAGTGGGGTGAGTGAGGTGAGTGGGGTGAGTAAGTGAGAGTGAGGTGAGTGGGGTGAGTGAGGTGAGTGAGGTGAGTGGGGTGAGTGTAAGGTGAGTGAGGTGAGTGGGTGAGTGTAAGGTGAGTGAGGTGAGTGAGGTGAGTGGGGTGAGTGAGATGAGTGAGGTGAGTGAGATGAGTGAGGTGAGTGAGTGAGGTGAGTGAGATGAGTGAGGTGAGTGAGATGAGTGAGGTGAGTGGGGTAAGTAAGTGAGAGTGAGGTGAGTGAGATGAGTGGGGTGAGTTAGGTGAGTGGGTGAGTGTGAGGTGAGTGAGGTGAGTGGGGTGAGTGAGATGAGTGAGGTGAGTGAGATGAGTGAGGTGAGTGAGATGAGTGAAATGAGTGAGGTGAGTGAGGTGAGTGGGGTGAGTAAGTGAGAGTGAGGTGAGTGAGATGAGTGAGGTGAGTGGGGTGAGTGAGGTGAGTGAGGTGAGTGAGGTGAGTGGGGTGGAGTGAGGTGAGTGGGGTGAGTGAGGTGAGTGAGGTGAGTGAGGTGAGTGAGGTGAGTGCGGTGAGTGAGGTGAGTGAGGTGAGTGGGGTGAGTGGGGTGGAGTGAGGTGAGTGGGTGAGTGAGGTGAGTGAGGTGAGTGGGGTGAGTGAGGTGAGTGAGGTGAGTGGGGTGAGTGAGGTGAGTGAGGTGAGTGGGGTGGAGTGAAGTGAGTGGGGTGAGTGAGGTGAGTGAGGTGAGTGAGGTGAGTGGGGTGAGTGAGGTGAGTGGGGTGAGTGAGGTGAGTGAGGTGAGTGGGGTGAGTGAGGTGAGTGAGGTGAGTGGGGTGGAGTGAGGTGAGTGAGGTGAGTGAGGTGAGTGAGGTGAGTGGGGTGAGTGAGGTGAGTGAGGTGAGTGAGGTGAGTGGAGGAGGATGAGGACAAAGACATAGACAATAGACAATAGACATATTTCGGATGACATTAGTTCCATGGGGCGAGTGGGGCGAGTGCGGTGAGTGAGGTGAGTGAGGTGAGTGGGGTGAGTGGGGTGAGTGAGGTGAGTGAGGTGAGTGAGGTGAGTGGGGTGAGTGAGGTGAGTGAGGTGAGTGAGGTGAGTGAGGTGAGTGGGGTGAGTGGGGTGAGTGAGGTGAGTGAGGTGAGTGGGGTGAGTGAGGTGAGTGAGGTGAGTGGGGTGAGTGGGGTGGAGTGAGGTGAGTGGGTGAGTGAGGTGAGTGAGGTGAGTGGGGTGAGTGAGGTGAGTGAGGTGAGTGGGGTGAGTGAGGTGAGTGAGGTGAGTGGGGTGGAGTGAAGTGAGTGGGGTGAGTGAGGTGAGTGAGGTGAGTGAGGTGAGTGGGGTGAGTGAGGTGAGTGGGGTGAGTGAGGTGAGTGAGGTGAGTGGGGTGAGTGAGGTGAGTGAGGTGAGTGGGGTGGAGTGAGGTGAGTGAGGTGAGTGAGGTGAGTGAGGTGAGTGGGGTGAGTGAGGTGAGTGAGGTGAGTGAGGTGAGTGGAGGAGGATGAGGACAAAGACATAGACAATAGACAATAGACATATTTCGGATGACATTAGTTCCATGGGGCGAGTGGGGCGAGTGCGGTGAGTGAGGTGAGTGAGGTGAGTGGGGTGAGTGGGGTGAGTGAGGTGAGTGAGGTGAGTGAGGTGAGTGGGGTGAGTGAGGTGAGTGAGGTGAGTGAGGTGAGTGAGGTGAGTGGGGTGAGTGGGGTGAGTAAGTGAGAGTGAGGTGAGTGAGGTGAGTGGGGTGAGTGGGGTGAGTAAGTGAGAGTGGGGCGAGTGAGGCGAGTGAGGTGAGTGGGGCGAGTGAGGTGAGTGGGGCGAGTGGGGCGAGTGGGGCGAGTGAGGTGAGTGGGGCGAGTGAGGTGAGTGAAGTGAGTGAGGTGAGTGGGGTGAGTGGGGTGAGTGAAGTGAGTGGGGCGAGTGGGGTGAGTGGGGTGAGTGAGGTGAGTGAGGTGAGTGGGGTTAGTGGGGTGAGTGAGGTGAGTGAGGTGAGTGAGGTGAGTGAGGTGAGTGAGGTGAGTGAGGTGAGTGGGGTTAGTAAGTGAGAGTGAGGTGAGTGAGGTGAGTGGGGTGAGTGGGGTGAGTAAGTGAGAGTGAGGTGAGTGAGGTGAGTGGGGTGAGTGAGGTGAGTGAGGGGAGTGAGGTGAGTGAGGTGAGTGAGGTGAGTGAGGTGAGTGGGGTGAGTAAGTGAGAGTGAGGTGAGTGAGGTGAGTGGGGTGAGTGGGGTGAGTAAGTGAGAGTGAGGTGAGTGAGGTGAGTGGGGTGAGTGAGGTGAGTGAGGTGAGTGAGGTGAGTGAGGTGAGTGGGGTGAGTGGGGTGAGTAAGTGAGAGTGAGGTGAGTGAGGTGAGTGGGGTGAGTGGGGTGAGTAAGTGAGAGTGAGGTGAGTGAGGTGTGTGGGGTGAGTGGGGCGAGTGAGGCGAGTGAGGTGAGTGGGACGAGTGAGGTGAGTGGGGCGAGTGGGGCGAGTGAGGTGAGTGGGGCGAGTGAGGTGAGTGGGGCGAGTGAGGTGAGTGAGGTGAGTGAGGTGAGTGGGGTGAGTGAGGTGAGTGGGGTGAGTGAAGTGAGTGGGGCGAGTGGGGTGAGTGGGTTGAGTGAGGTGAGTGAGGTGAGTGGGGTGAGTGGGGTGAGTGGGGTGAGTGAGGTGAGTGAGGTGAGTGAGGTGAGTGAGGTGAGTGGGGTGAGTGGGGTGAGTAAGTGAGAGTGAGGTGAGTGAGGTGAGTGGGGTGAGTGGGGTGAGTAAGTGAGAGTGAGGTGAGTGAGGTGAGTGGGGTGAGTGGGGCGAGTGAGGTGAGTGGGGCGAGTGAGGTGAGTGGGGCGAGTGAGGTGAGTGGGGCAAGTGAGGTGAGTGAGGTGAGTGGGGTGAGTGAGGTGAGTGGGGCGAGTGAGGTGAGTGAGGTGAGTGGGGTGACTGAAGTGAGTGGGGTGAGTGAGGTGAGTGGGGTGAGTGAGGTGAGTGAGGTGAGAGGGGTGAGTGAGGTGAGTGGGGTGAGTAAGTGAGAGTGAGGTGAGTGAGGTGAGTGGGGTGAGTGGGGCGAGTGAGGTGAGTGGGGCGAGTGAGGTGAGTGGGGTGAGTGAGGTGAGTGAGGTGAGTGAGATGAGTGAGGTGAGTGAGGTGAGTGAGATGAGTGAGGTGAGTGAGATGAGTGAGGTGAGTGGGGTGAGTAAGTGAGAGTGAGGTGAGTGAGATGAGTGGGGTGAGTTAGGTGAGTGGGTGAGTGTGAGGTGAGTGAGGTGAGTGGGGTGAGTGAGATGAGTGAGGTGAGTGAGATGAGTGAGGTGAGTGAGATGAGTGAGGTGAGTGAGATGAGTGAGGTGAGTGAGATGAGTGAGGTGAGTGGGGTGAGTAAGTGAGAGTGAGGTGAGTGAGATGAGTGAGGTGAGTGGGGTGAGTGAGGTGAGTGAGGTGAGTGGGGTGGAGTGAGGTGAGTGGGGTGAGTGAGGTGAGTGAGGTGAGTGAGGTGAGTGGGGTGAGTGAGGTGAGTGAGGTGAGTGGGGTGAGTGGGGTGGAGTGAGGTGAGTGGGTGAGTGAGGTGAGTGAGGTGAGTGGGGTGAGTGAGGTGAGTGAGGTGAGTGAGGTGAGTGAGGTGAGTGAGGTGAGTGGGGTGGAGTGAAGTGAGTGGGGTGAGTGAGGTGAGTGGGGTGAGTGAGGTGAGTGAGGTGAGTGGGGTGAGTGAGGTGAGTGGGGTGAGTAAGTGAGAGTGAGGTGAGTGGGGTGAGTGAGGTGAGTGAGGTGAGTGGGGTGAGTGTAAGGTGAGTGAGGTGAGTGGGTGAGTGTAAGGTGAGTGAGGTGAGTGAGGTGAGTGGGGTGAGTGAGATGAGTGAGGTGAGTGAGATGAGTGAGGTGAGTGAGTGAGGTGAGTGAGATGAGTGAGGTGAGTGAGATGAGTGAGGTGAGTGGGGTAAGTAAGTGAGAGTGAGGTGAGTGAGATGAGTGGGGTGAGTTAGGTGAGTGGGTGAGTGTGAGGTGAGTGAGGTGAGTGGGGTGAGTGAGATGAGTGAGGTGAGTGAGATGAGTGAGGTGAGTGAGATGAGTGAAATGAGTGAGGTGAGTGAGGTGAGTGGGGTGAGTAAGTGAGAGTGAGGTGAGTGAGATGAGTGAGGTGAGTGGGGTGAGTGAGGTGAGTGAGGTGAGTGAGGTGAGTGGGGTGGAGTGAGGTGAGTGGGGTGAGTGAGGTGAGTGAGGTGAGTGAGGTGAGTGAGGTGAGTGGGGTGAGTGAGGTGAGTGAGGTGAGTGGGGTGAGTGGGGTGGAGTGAGGTGAGTGGGTGAGTGAGGTGAGTGAGGTGAGTGGGGTGAGTGAGGTGAGTGAGGTGAGTGGGGTGAGTGAGGTGAGTGAGGTGAGTGGGGTGGAGTGAAGTGAGTGGGGTGAGTGAGGTGAGTGAGGTGAGTGAGGTGAGTGGGGTGAGTGAGGTGAGTGGGGTGAGTGAGGTGAGTGAGGTGAGTGGGGTGAGTGAGGTGAGTGAGGTGAGTGAGGTGAGTGAGGTGAGTGAGGTGAGTGAGGTGAGTGAGGTGAGTGAGGTGGTGAGTGGGGTGAGTGAGGTGAGTGAGGTGAGTGAGGTGAGTGGAGGAGGATGAGGACAAAGACATAGACAATAGACAATAGACATATTTCGGATGACATTAGTTCCATGGGGCGAGTGGGGCGAGTGCGGTGAGTGAGGTGAGTGAGGTGAGTGGGGTGAGTGGGGTGAGTGAGGTGAGTGAGGTGAGTGAGGTGAGTGGGGTGAGTGAGGTGAGTGAGGTGAGTGAGGTGAGTGAGGTGAGTGGGGTGAGTGGGGTGAGTGAGGTGAGTGAGGTGAGTGGGGTGAGTGAGGTGAGTGAGGTGAGTGGGGTGAGTGGGGTGGAGTGAGGTGAGTGGGTGAGTGAGGTGAGTGAGGTGAGTGGGGTGAGTGAGGTGAGTGAGGTGAGTGGGGTGAGTGAGGTGAGTGAGGTGAGTGGGGTGGAGTGAAGTGAGTGGGGTGAGTGAGGTGAGTGAGGTGAGTGAGGTGAGTGGGGTGAGTGAGGTGAGTGGGGTGAGTGAGGTGAGTGAGTGGGGTGGTGAGTGGGGTGAGTGAGGTGAGTGAGGTGAGTGGGGTGGAGTGAGGTGAGTGAGGTGAGTGAGGTGAGTGAGGTGAGTGGGGTGAGTGAGGTGAGTGAGGTGAGTGAGGTGAGTGGAGGAGGATGAGGACAAAGACATAGACAATAGACAATAGACATATTTCGGATGACATTAGTTCCATGGGGCGAGTGGGGCGAGTGCGGTGAGTGAGGTGAGTGAGGTGAGTGGGGTGAGTGGGGTGAGTGAGGTGAGTGAGGTGAGTGAGGTGAGTGGGGCGAGTGAGGTGAGTGAGGTGAGTGAGGTGAGTGAGGTGAGTGGGGTGAGTGGGGTGAGTAAGTGAGAGTGAGGTGAGTGAGGTGAGTGGGGTGAGTGGGGTGAGTAAGTGAGAGTGGGGCGAGTGAGGCGAGTGAGGTGAGTGGGGCGAGTGAGGTGAGTGGGGCGAGTGGGGCGAGTGAGGTGAGTGGGGCGAGTGAGGTGAGTGAAGTGAGTGAGGTGAGTGGGGTGAGTGGGGTGAGTGAAGTGAGTGGGGCGAGTGGGGTGAGTGGGGTGAGTGAGGTGAGTGAGGTGAGTGGGGTTAGTGGGGTGAGTGAGGTGAGTGAGGTGAGTGAGGTGAGTGAGGTGAGTGAGGTGAGTGAGGTGAGTGGGGTGAGTAAGTGAGAGTGAGGTGAGTGAGGTGAGTGGGGTGAGTGGGGTGAGTAAGTGAGAGTGAGGTGAGTGAGGTGAGTGGGGTGAGTGAGGTGAGTGAGGTGAGTGAGGTGAGTGAGGTGAGTGAGGTGAGTGGGGTGAGTAAGTGTGAGTGAGGTGAGTGAGGTGAGTGGGGTGAGTGGGGTGAGTAAGTGAGAGTGAGGTGAGTGAGGTGAGTGGGGTGAGTGGGGCGCGTGAGGCGAGTGAGGTGAGTGGGACGAGTGAGGTGAGTGGGGCGAGTGGGGCGAGTGAGGTGAGTGGGGCGAGTGAGGTGAGTGGGGCGAGTGAGGTGAGTGAGGTGAGTGAGGTGAGTGGGGTGAGTGAGGTGAGTGGGGTGAGTGAAGTGAGTGGGGCGAGTGGGGTGAGTGGGTTGAGTGAGGTGAGTGAGGTGAGTGGGGTGAGTGGGGTGAGTGGGGTGAGTGAGGTGAGTGAGGTGAGTGAGGTGAGTGAGGTGAGTGGGGTGAGTGGGGTGAGTAAGTGAGAGTGAGGTGAGTGAGGTGAGTGGGGTGAGTGGGGTGAGTAAGTGAGAGTGAGGTGAGTGAGGTGAGTGGGGTGAGTGGGGCGAGTGAGGTGAGTGGGGCGAGTGAGGTGAGTGGGGCGAGTGAGGTGAGTGGGGCGAGTGAGGTGAGTGAGGTGAGTGGGGTGAGTGAGGTGAGTGGGGCGAGTGAGGTGAGTGAGGTGAGTGGGGTGACTGAAGTGAGTGGGGTGAGTGAGGTGAGTGGGGTGAGTGAGGTGAGTGAGGTGAGTGGGGTGAGTGAGGTGAGTGGGGTGAGTAAGTGAGAGTGAGGTGAGTGAGGTGAGTGGGGTGAGTGGGGCGAGTGAGGTGAGTGGGGCGAGTGAGGTGAGTGGGGTGAGTGAGATGAGTGAGGTGAGTGAGATGAGTGAGGTGAGTGAGGTGAGTGAGATGAGTGAGGTGAGTGAGTGAGTGAGGTGAGTGGGGTGAGTAAGTGAGAGTGAGGTGAGTGAGATGAGTGGGGTGAGTTAGGTGAGTGGGTGAGTGTGAGGTGAGTGAGGTGAGTGGGGTGAGTGAGATGAGTGAGGTGAGTGAGATGAGTGAGGTGAGTGAGATGAGTGAGGTGAGTGAGATGAGTGAGGTGAGTGAGATGAGTGAGGTGAGTGGGGTGAGTAAGTGAGAGTGAGGTGAGTGAGATGAGTGAGGTGAGTGGGGTGAGTGAGGTGAGTGAGGTGAGTGGGGTGGAGTGAGGTGAGTGGGGTGAGTGAGGTGAGTGAGGTGAGTGAGATGAGTGGGGTGAGTGAGGTGAGTGAGGTGAGTGGGGTGAGTGGGGTGGAGTGAGGTGAGTGGGTGAGTGAGGTGAGTGAGGTGAGTGGGGTGAGTGAGGTGAGTGAGGTGAGTGGGGTGAGTGAGGTGAGTGAGGTGAGTGGGGTGGAGTGAAGTGAGTGGGGTGAGTGAGGTGAGTGGGGTGAGTGAGGTGAGTGGGGTGAGTAAGTGAGAGTGAGGTGAGTGGGGTGAGTGAGGTGAGTGAGGTGGGTGGGGTGAGTGTAAGGTGAGTGAGGTGAGTGGGTGAGTGTAAGGTGAGTGAGGTGAGTGAGGTGAGTGAGGTGAGTGGGGTGAGTGAGATGAGTGAGGTGAGTGAGATGAGTGAGGTGAGTGAGTGAGGTGAGTGAGGTGAGTGAGATGAGTGAGGTGAGTGGGGTAAGTAAGTGAGAGTGAGGTGAGTGAGATGAGTGGGGTGAGTTAGGTGAGTGGGTGAGTGTGAGGTGAGTGAGGTGAGTGGGGTGAGTGAGATGAGTGAGGTGAGTGAGATGAGTGAGGTGAGTGAGATGAGTGAGGTGAGTGAAATGAGTGAGGTGAGTGAGATGAGTGAGGTGAGTGGGGTGAGTAAGTGAGAGTGAGGTGAGTGAGATGAGTGAGGTGAGTGGGGTGAGTGAGGTGAGTGAGGTGAGTGAGGTGAGTGGGGTGGAGTGAGGTGAGTGGGGTGAGTGAGGTGAGTGAGGTGAGTGAGGTGAGTGAGGTGAGTGGGGTGAGTGAGGTGAGTGAGGTGAGTGGGGTGAGTGGGGTGGAGTGAGGTGAGTGGGTGAGTGAGGTGAGTGAGGTGAGTGGGGTGAGTGAGGTGAGTGAGGTGAGTGGGGTGAGTGAGGTGAGTGAGGTGAGTGGGGTGGAGTGAAGTGAGTGGGGTGAGTGAGGTGAGTGAGGTAGGTGAGGTGAGTGGGGTGAGTGAGGTGAGTGGGGTGAGTGAGGTGAGTGAGGTGAGTGGGGTGAGTGAGGTGAGTGAGGTGAGTGGGGTGGAGTGAGGTGAGTGAGGTGAGTGAGGTGAGTGAGGTGAGTGGGGTGAGTGAGGTGAGTGAGGTGAGTGAGGTGAGTGAGGTGAGTGGAGGAGGATGAGGACAAAGACATAGGCAATAGACAATAGACACATTTCGGATGACATTAGGGCCATTTTGGTGGTCCGTGTCATAAATCATGGCCTGACAATGAGGGAGGCAGAGAGTCCAGCCTAACCTGAGTCGCTTCACGGTAGCATCCATAATACGGACATTTAAACTGGAGAACAGGTATGTCTTCAACTTTCTACACTAGACTGTACCTATGTAATTGTTGCACATCATTCTGCATCACAGTACAATACAACAGATTCCTACAATATTAGGTCGATGCTCCTCAGTGAACAAAACAAATAGGTGCTGTGAAGTACATGTGATACAGTTGTGATGTTACTGTATACAGTATGTAAAGAAAAACCTAACCAATGACATCCTATTCTTGTATTTTCTACAGAACTGCCAGACGACCCCCTGAGGGTGGAAGACAACGTCTGTTCACCATGAACAGGAACTGGCCATTGTCAACCTAGTGTTGGCAAACACCACCATCCGCCTAAATCAACTACGAGAGCAAATCATGGCAGATCACAGAGAGTCCTGGACTTTGAGTTACACCACATTCACAGTACAGTGTTTGTATGTTCTGTCACAGAGAGTCCTGTGTTTTGAGTTACACCACATTCACAGTACAGTGTTTGTTTGTTCTGTCACAGAGAGTCCTGTGTTTTGAGTTACACCACATTCACTGTATGTTCTGTCACAGAGAGTCCTGTGTTTTGAGTTACACCACATTCACAGTACAGTGTTTGTATGTTCTGTCACAGAGAGTCCTGTGTTTTGAGTTACACCACATTCACAGTACAGTGTTTGTATGTTCTGTCACAGAGAGTCCTGTGTTTTGAGTTACACCACATTCACAGTACAGTGTTTGTATGTTCTGTCACAGAGAGTCCTGCGTTGTGAGTTACACCACATTCACAGTACAGTGTTTGTATGTTCTGTCACAGAGAGTCCTGTGTTTTGAGTTACACCACATTCACAGTACAGTGTTTGTATGTTCTGTCACAGAGAGTCCTGTGTTTTGATGCAGCTGCACTGCCTCATGATGTCATTTTCGTTGATGAAGCTGGATTCAATCTAGTTAAAACCAGGCGTCAGGGCCGACATGTTACAGGACAAGAAGCCGTTGTGAATATCCCTGGGCAGCGAGGTGGAAATATCACCTTGTGTTCCACCATTTGTCTGCAAGGAGTTCTCCATCACCATGCCACCCTCGGTCCTTACAATACTGCAACACATAATCAATCATATTTCTGGATGCATCACAATGCCACCCTCGGTCCCTATAATACTGCAACACATAATCATATTTCTGGATGCATCACCATGTCACCCTCGGTCCCTACAATACTACACACATAATCATATTTCTGGATGCATCACAATGCCACCCTCGGTCCCTACAATACTACAACACATAATCATATTTCTGGATGCATCACAATGCCACCCTCGGTCCCTACAATACTACACACATAATCATATTTCTGGATGTATCACCATGTCACCCTCGGTCCCTACAATACTACAACACATAATCATATTTCTGGATGCATCACAATGCCACCCTCGGTCCCTACAATACTACAATACATAATCATGTTTCTGGATGCATCACAATGCCACCCTCGGTCTCTACAATACTGCAACACATAATCATATTTCTGGATGCATCACAATGCCACCCTCGGTCCCTACAATACTACAACACGTAATCATATTTATGGATGCTCTACATAATGCAGTTGTACAGGACGGACCAGAGCAGCCCAGGTTTCTTGTCATCTGGGATAATGTTAGTTTCCACCGGGCTGCTCTGGTCAGGGACTGGTTCACCAACCACAACTTTACAGTTGTACAGGACGGACCAGAGCAGCCCAGGTTTGTTGTCATGTGGGATAATGTTAGTTTCCACCGGGCTACTCTGGTCAGGGACTGGTTCACCAGCCACATTTTCACAGTTGTACAGGACGGACCAGAGCAGCCCAGGTTTGTTGTCATGTGGGATAATGTTAGTTTCTACCGGGCTGCTCTGGTCAGGGACTGGTTCATCAACCACAACTTCACAGTTGTACAGGACGGACCAGAGCAGCCCAGGTTTGTTGTCATCTGGGATAATGTTAGTTTCCACCGGGCTGCTCTGGTCAGGGACTGGTTCACCAACCACAACTTTACAGTTGTACAGGACGGACCAGAGCAGCCCAGGTTTGTTGTCATCTGGGATAATGTTAGTTTCCACCGGGCTGCTCTGGTCAGGGACTGGGTCACCAACCACAACTTTACAGTTGTACAGGACGGACCAGAGCAGCCCAGGTTTGTTGTCATCTGGGATAATGTTAGTTTCCACCGGGCTGCTCTGGTCAGGGACTGGTTCACCAACCACAACTTCACAGTTGTACAGGACGGACCAGAGCAGCCCAGGTTTGTTGTCATGTGGGATAATGTTAGTTTCCACCGGGCTGCTCTGGTCAGGGACTGGTTCACCAGCCACAACTTCACAGTTGTACAGGACGGACCAAAGCAGCCCAGGTTTGTTGTCATGTGGGATAATGTTAGTTTCTACCGAGCTGCTCTGGTCAGGGACTGGTTCATCAACCACAACTTCACAGTTGTACAGGACGGACCAGAGCAGCCCAGGTTTGTTGTCATCTGGGATAATGTTAGTTTCCACCGGGCTGCTCTGGTCAGGGACTGGTTCACCAACCACAACTTTACAGTTGTACAGGACGGACCAGAGCAGCCCAGGTTTGTTGTCATCTGGGATAATGTTAGTTTCCACCGGGCTGCTCTGGTCTGGGACTGGGTCACCAACCACAACTTCACAGTTGTACAGGACGGACCAGAGCAGCCCAGGTTTGTTGTCATCTGGGATAATGTTAGTTTCCACCGGGCTGCTCTGGTCAGGGACTGGTTCACCAACCACAACTTCACAGTTGTACAGGACGGACCAGAGCAGCCCAGGTTTGTTGTCATCTGGGATAATGTTAGTTTCTACCGGGCTGCTCTGGTCAGGGACTGGTTCACCAGCCACAACTTTACAGTTGTACAGGACGGACCAGAGCAGCCCAGGTCTGTTGTCATCTGGGATAATGTTAGTTTCCACCGGGCTGCTCTGGTCAGGGACTGGTTCACCAGCCACAACTTCACAGTTGTACAGGACGGACCAGAGCAGCCCAGGTTTGTTGTCATCTATGATAATGTTAGTTTCCACCGGGCTGCTCTGGTCAGGGACTGGTTCACCAGCCACAACTTTACAGTTGTACAGGACGGACCAGAGCAGCCCAGGTTTGTTGTCATCTGGGATAATGTTAGTTTCTACCGGGCTGCTCTGGTCAGGGACTGGGTCACCAACCACAACTTCACAGTTGTACAGGACGGACCAGAGCAGCCCAGGTTTGTTGTCATCTGGGATAATGTTAGTTTCCACCGGGCTGCTCTGGTAAGGGACTGGTTCACCAACCACAACTTCACAGTTGTACAGGACGGACCAGAGCAGCCCAGGTCTGTTGTCATCTGGGATAATGTTAGTTTCCACCGGGCTGCTCTCGTCAGGGACTGGTTCACCAACCACAACTTCACAGTTGTACAGGACGGACCAGAGCAGCCCAGGTTTGTTGTCATCTGGGATAATGTTAGTTTCCACCGGGCTGCTCTGGTCAGGGACTGGTTCACCAACCACAACTTCACAGTTGTACAGGACGGACCAGAGCAGCCCAGGTTTGTTGTCATCTGGGATAATGTTAGTTTCTACCGGGCTGCTCTGGTCAGGGACTGGGTCACCAACCACAACTTCACAGTTGTACAGGACGGACCAGAGCAGCCCAGGTTTGTTGTCATCTGGGATAATGTTAGTTTCCACCGGGCTGCTCTGGTCAGGGACTGGTTCACCAACCACAACTTTACAGTTGTACACTTGCCCCCTTACTCCCCATTTCTCAAACCGATTGAGGAATTATTTTCGGCTTGGCCAACCACAGGCCCGCAGGCCTCTTTTGCAAGCAATGGGAGAGGCATGCAGAGACATTGAGGTGGGGTCTGTCCCGTGTTGGATATGGCACGCAAGGAGATATTTTCCCTGTTGCCTAGCCAGGGATGACATTTGCTTGTGATGTGGATGAGGTGATGTGGCCAGACCCTAACAGAAGGTGGGATCCATAAACCATCCACCCCATCCCTTACAATCCCTTACATTACTATTTTTTGTTTACCATTACACTGTAATTTTACTGTAATAATTTTTGTTTCTGTGAGTTTACAGTAACATATTGTATTGATTACTGTACTGTAATTCTACTTTTCTTTGTGTTTTGTTGTTGTAAAAACCTGCAATGGCCAAAAAATAAGCTGTATATATATTGTTTTCTGAAGCCTTTCTATTTTTGTGTTGATTGAAATGTGACTAGATGTACTGTACTGGAACAATCTTTCACAGCAGCCTGTATGAGAACAGTCAAAAGGTATACAAAGTACGAAAGACAGCAGTGTTTTGTATGAAGTACATCAATGTGTTGCTGCTTTGAAAGAGTAATTCAAATGGTGCATGTGTGGATCATTTTGTTGCAAAAAATGCTATTTTGAAAAAGGATTGTTTGGATTTGATTGCAGAGTTGTATTTTGACATAGTTGTGAGATGTTTATCTCCAAGTGTTGTGTCTTATTTGGCTTGTGTGTATGAGCCAAATTCTGCAACAAGTGTGTCAGCAATCGCAAAAAACTGTAATCATGTCAGATCTGATCTAGGAGCTGCTTTAGTCTTACCCTCTTCAGAACCAAGCAATGCTGCACCAATGCCAGCCTTACATAATGTTGTAGCTGTTGGAGGTTCTCCCACAGAGAAAATGCTCAGACAGAACCTGACACAAAGTCCTGACCTATATGTGCTGATATACTGTACTGCAGGAACACTTTCACCATTTAGATCCTCATGAATAAGAGCACATGGACAGGGAGGACCTGGTCCTAGATCAGCACTCCTACTCTGAGATGTATTTAAATCATCATGAATAAGAGCACATGGACAGGGAGGACCTGGTCCTAGGTCAGCACTCCTACTCTGAGATGTATTTAAATCATCATGAATAAGAGCACATGGACAGGGAGGACCTGGTCCTAGATCAGCACTCCTACTCTGAGATGTATTTAAATCATCAAGAATAAGAGCACATGGACAGGGAGGACCTGGTCCTAGATCAGCACTCCTACTCTGAGATGTATTTAAATCATCATGAATAAGAGCACATGGACAGGGAGGACCTGGTCCTAGGTCAGCACTCCTACTCTGAGATGTATTTAAATCATCATGAATAAGAGCACATGGACAGGGAGGACCTGGTCCTAGATCAGCACTCCTACTCTGAGATGTATTTAAATCATCAAGAATAAGAGCACATGGACAGGGAGGACCTGGTCCTAGATCAGCACTCCTACTCTGAGGTGCTCTATGAATACGGGCCAAGAGCAATAGTTTGATATTTCCATTCATATTGTCCTCCTCTCCTCATACTCTGTCCTCCTTCAGCCCACTTGTTTTTGTGACCGACAAGTGCCATTGGAGTCGTGTCCCTCCCCATTCACAGGCACAAAGATGCCCCAGTGTGGGAATGCCACCGTGAGCTCTGGGTCCATAGTGGTCCATGGGAGGGGAACAGGGAGAGAGATGGAAGGAAGGAGGAGGAAGAGAGGGTGGGGGAGAGGGGGAGAAAGAGAGAGAGGGGGGGGGGGGGGGGTAGAGAATAGATTGGGAGGGGAAAAGGGAGAGAGAGGGGGGGGAGAAATAGAGAAGAGATTGGGAGGGGAAAAGGGAGAGAGAGAGAGGAGAGAGAAGATATTGGGAGGGTAAAAGGGAGAGAGGGGGGGGGAGAAATAGAGAAGAGATTGGGAGGGGAAAAGGGAGAGAGAGGGGGGGAGAAGATATTGGGAGGGTAAAAGGGAGAGAGGGGGGGGGAGAAATAGAGAAGAGATTGGGAGGGGAAAAGGGAGAGAGAGGGGGGGGAGAAATAGAGAAGAGATTGGGAGGGGAAAAGGGAGAGAGAGAGGGGGGGGGGGGAAATAGAGAAGAGATTGGGAGGGGGAAAAGGAGAGAGAGAGGGGGGAAATAGAGAATAGATTGGGAGGGTAAAAGGGAGAAAGAGGAGGGGAGAGAGAATATATTGGGAGGGTAAAAGGGAGAGAGAGAGGGGGGGGGGAGAAATAGAGAAGAGATTGGGAGGGGGAAAGGGAGAGAGAGGGGGGGGGGAAATAGAGAATATATTGGGAGGGTAAAAGGGAGAGAGAGAGGGGGGGGGGGGGAAATAGAGAAGAGATTGGGAGGGGGAAAAGGAGAGAGAGGGGGGGGGAGAAATAGAGAAGAGATTGGGAGGGGAAAAGGGAGAGAGAGGGGGGGGGGAAATAGAGAAGAGATTGGGAGGGGGAAAAGGAGAGAGAGGGGGGGGGAATAGAGAATAGATTGGGAGGGTAAAAGGGAGAAAGAGGAGGGGAGAGAGAATATATTGGGAGGGTAAAAGGGAGAGAGAGAGGGGGGGGGAGAAATAGAGAAGAGATTGGGAGGGGAAAAGGGAGAGAGAGGAGGGGAGAGAGAAGAGATTGGGAGGGGAAAAGGGAGAGAGAGGAGGGGAGAGAGAAGAGATTGGGAGGGGAAAAGGGAGAGAGAGGAGGGGAGAGAGAAGAGATTGGGAGGGGAAAAGGGAGAGAGAGGAGGGGAGAGAGAAGAGATTGGGAGGGGAAAAGGGAGAGAGAGGAGGGGAGAGAGAAGAGATTGGGAGGGGAAAAGGGAGAGAGAGGAGGGGAGAGAGAAGAGATTGGGAGGGTAAAAGGGAGAGAGGGGGGGGGGGGGAAATAGAGAATAGATTGGGAGGGGGAAAAGGGAGAGAGAGGGGGGGGGGGAAATAGAGAAGAGATTGGGAGGGGGAAAAGGAGAGAGAGAGGGGGGGGGGGAAATAGAGAAGAGATTGGGAGGGGAAAAGGGAGAGAGAGAGGGGGTGAAAAATAGAGAAGATATTGGGAGGGTAAAAGGGAGAGAGAGAGGGGGGGGGGGAAATAGAGAAGAGATTGGGAGGGGGAAAAGGAGAGAGAGGAGGGGAGAGAGAATATATTGGGAGGGGAAAAGGGAGAGAGAGAGGGGGGGGGGAAATAGAGAAGAGATTGGGAGGGGGAAAAGGAGAGAGAGGAGGGGAGAGAGAATATATTGGGAGGGGAAAAGGGAGAGAGGGGGGGGGGAAATAGAGAAGAGATTGGGAGGGGAAAAGGGAGAGAGAGGGGGGGTGAGAAATAGAGAAGATATTGGGAGGGTAAAAGGGAGAGAGAGGGGGGGGGGGGAATAGAGAAGAGATTGGGAGGGGGAAAAGGAGAGAGAGGAGGGGAGAGAGAATATATTGGGAGGGTAAAAGGGAGAGAGAGAGGGAGGGGGGAAATAGAGAAGAGATTGGGAGGGGGAAAAGGAGAGAGAGGAGGGGAGAGAGAATATATTGGGAGGGGAAAAGGGAGAGAGAGGGGGGAAATAGAGAATAGATTGGGAGGGGAAAAGGGAGAAAGGGGAGGGGAGAGAGAATATATTGGGAGGGTAAAAGGGAGAGAGAGAGGGGGGGAGAGAGAATATATTGGGAGGGTAAAAGGGAGAGAGAGAGGGGGGAATAGAGAATAGATTGGGAGGGGAAACGGGAGAGAGAGAGGGGAGAGAGAAGATATTGGGAGGGTAAAAGGGAGAGAGAGAGGGGGGGAGAAATAGAGAAGAGATTGGGAGGGGGAAAGGGAGAGAGAGGGGGGGGAAATAGAGAATATATTGGGAGGGTAAAAGGGAGAGAGAGAGGGGGGGGGGGAAATAGAGAATAGATTGGGAGGGGAAAAGGGAGAAAGAGGAGGGGAGAGAGAATATATTGGGAGGGTAAAAGGGAGAGAGAGAGGGGGGGGAGAAATAGAGAAGAGATTGGGAGGGGGAAAGGGAGAGAGAGGGGGGGGGGAAATAGAGAATATATTGGGAGGGGAAAAGGGAGAAAGAGGAGGGGAGAGAGAATATATTGGGAGGGTAAAAGGGAGAGAGAGAGGGGGGGGGAGAAATAGAGAAGAGATTGGGAGGGGGAAAGGGAGAGAGAGGGGGGGGGAAATAGAGAATATATTGGGAGGGTAAAAGGGAGAGAGAGAGGGGGGGGGGGGGGGAAATAGAGAAGAGATTGGGAGGGGGAAAAGGAGAGAGAGGGGGGGGGGAGAAATAGAGAAGAGATTGGGAGGGGGAAAAGGAGAGAGAGGGGGGGGGGGAAATAGAGAAGAGATTGGGAGGGGGAAAAGGAGAGAGAGGGGGGGGAAATAGAGAATAGATTGGGAGGGTAAAAGGGAGAAAGAGGAGGGGAGAGAGAATATATTGGGAGGGTAAAAGGGAGAGAGAGAGGGGGGGAATAGAGAATAGATTGGGAGGGGAAACGGGAGAGAGAGAGGGGAGAGAGAAGATATTGGGAGGGTAAAAGGGAGAGAGAGGGGGGGGGAGAAATAGAGAAGAGATTGGGAGGGTAAAAGGGAGAGAGAGGGGGGGGGGGAAATAGAGAAGATATTGGGAGGGTAAAAGGGAGAGAGAGAGGGGGGGGGGAAATAGAGAAGAGATTGGGAGGGGGAAAGGGAGAGAGAGAGGGGGGGGGGGAAATAGAGAAGAGATTGGGAGGGGGAAAAGGGAGAGAGAGAGGGGGGGGGGAAATAGAGAAGAGATTGGGAGGGGGAAAAGGGAGAGATAAGGAAGGAGGAACAGGGTCGTAGGGGCAGAGAAAAGTGAGAGAGAGAGACAGAGACAAAGAGACAGAGACAGAGAGAGTTGTTCTGCCAGAGAGGGAGGGTGGGCATCGGTTGGGGGTGGCAATCTGGCAGGAATGTTTAATGATTCGAATCCCCATTTCTCTCTTCCCTCGTCCCGGGAGAGTTCTTTCTCATGCTAAACGGGAGCGATTGAGGAGGGGAGGGGAGGAGCAGGGACAGCACAGCCCACCTCAACGGGCTCCGGCTGTGTTCCCTAGATGTACAACATAACACACACTTGTCTTGGCTGTTAAACAACATGGAAAACAAAACACACTTTCACAAGAGGGCCTGGGTTCTCCTTACAACGCTCTCATTCCCACAAGAATCAGGGGAAACTGGTCTTTCACTCATTCCTCCATGTCAAATGTAACGTTCCCAGAACTGTCTAATGATACCTGTGTTAAAGCTATATGTATGTCTATATAATCAAAGCCATAATCCATTTCCTGTACACAATGCACTTACCATTCATTCAATGAGACAATTGTCCTGGATGGATGTGTTGTAGGGGGCTGTGGTTCTCATCATCCCAGGGATGGGGAGCTTTGGCTGGGCATGAACTGCTGCTGTCCTGGCCTGGGTATGTGTAGATGGATGACTGCTATATGGAGGAATGCACTATATGTCTCAGGCAATGAACTTGGTCACCCTGTACAGTATATCCAGGTGGTGTGTGTGATACTGAGAGAGAGAGAGAGAGAGAGAGAGAGAGAGAGAGAGAGAGAGAGAGAGAGAGAGAGAGTATGTATAGTGTGTGTGTTTGTGTGTGTGTGCATGCATGTGTCCTGGGCCCGTATTCACACAAGTCTCGGAATATGATCTAGGATTAGTTTTACAGTTTAGATAATATAATGATACGATTATTTGGGCAGGGGGGACCTGATACCAGATCAGCACTCCTACCCTGAGACACTTTATGAATACAGCTCTGATTACACCCTGGCCCACAGCCAGTGGGGTCCAAGCAGGTTATGCTTCGTCATAGCACCCTGATAGCAGTGCCAACTTCAGCCTTTATGAAGGTCAGGCCCACTCACAGAGTTCCAGGGTGGAAGCCAGATCAGGTGCTGTGGACTCTACATAGACCAAGACACAGGTCAGACACAGCTCATCACCTCTGGTTAGATAACCACTCTGGGTTGGAGTGTTGAGCTGTGTCCACCGGTCTGTGGAAGATGTTGAAGGTGACGGTGAAACGTTAGACTACCTGTTTGAAGAGATGTTGAAGGTGAAACGTTAGACTACCTGTTTGAAGAGATGTTGAAGGTGAAGGTGAAACGTTAGACTACCTGTTTGAAGAGATGTTGAAGGTGAAACGTTAGACTACCTGTTTGAAGAGATGTTGAAGGTGAAACGTTAGACTACCTGTTTGAAGAGATGTTGAAGGTGAAACGTTAGACTACCTGTTTGAAGAGATGTTGAAGGTGACGGTGAAACGTTAGACTACCTGTTTGAAGGAGGAACGTATATAATGAGGAATTCATCAGGGCCTGAATGATTCTGTTCTTCAACACCATACATACAGTACATGCATTGAAACACTGTATTATTTGCTTGATTTGTGTTTGTGAGTTGTGTCTCTATAAAAAAATGAGAAAACCCTCAATTATTACATGACCCTCTACTGACCTCGTCATCCGTCTCTGCTACTGTGAGAGGTGACGAGGCAAGGGAATGAGGGAGAAAGAATTACGTGGACGACTAGAAATAAAGTGTGAATCAGAAAACTGGAAACAAAAATGGAAGGAAGAGGAGAAAGGAGAGGAGAAATAATGTGAACTGTAGAGATGTACTGTGTGTTGCTCTGGGGCCTGGAGGAGAGTGTGGTGATGTTGGGACATAAACACAACCTAGCTGTTCTGACAGGAGCCTCTGATAATCACTGGGATTGCTGTGGTGTGCCTGTGTGTATGCAGGACAGTGTGTGTGTGTTTCTGTGTCTTTGTATGCAGCTAAGACAGGGCGGGTGTGTGTGTGTGTGTGTGTGTGTGTGTGCGTGTGTGTATTTAAATGAATGTGGGTGTGTTTATGGTGTGAATGTGTGTGTCTGCAAGCATGCGTTTGTGTGTATGAATGTGTGTGTCTATCAACGTGTCTGTGTGCACACTCACATACATGCAGGTGGTTGTGTGTGAGGGGGGCTAAACGGTGTTGGTTCAGTGCAGGCCACATTCCTCAGTTGATTTAGCAGGCTTTAAGATGGGGAGGAATGTGTCAAGGCTTCAGCTTTACTCCACACAGCAGAGTGGAAACTAGCTGTGAGGAATCCTGACGTCCCGCTATACACTGACGGATGACCGACACATGGCTTAGAGAGTGGAGGAGAGAGAGGAAGGGTAGGCGGGTAGGAGGATGAGGGGAAGAGGTGGAGGAGAGAGAGGAAGGGTAGGTGGGTAGGAGAATGAGGGGAAGAGGTGGAGGAGAGAGAGGAAGGGTAGGTGGGTAGGAGAATGAGGGGAAGAGGTGGAGGAGAGAGAGGAAGAGTATGTGGGTAGGAGAATGAGGGGAAGAGGTGGAGGAGTGGGAGGGGGTAAGAGAGGGAGAAAGAAAAAGAGGGATGGAGAGAGTGGAGGAGAGAGAGGAAGGGTAGGTGGGTAGGAGAATGAGGGGAAGAGGTGGGAGGAGTGGGAGGAGAGAGCGGAGTGAGAGCCATAAAAAGCAAAAGAGAACAAGACCTAATCAAGAAATGAGGATGCAGGACATGCCGACAGGGTAAGAGATGAGAAGGAATGTGAGACCGACTATGATCTATATTTCATTGAAACACCAGTAGAGAACAAACAATTAATGGAAGAGCGACAGAAAAACTATTTCCAGTAAAACCTAGAACCAGTAAAACCTAGAACCAGTGAAACCAAGAACCAGTGAAACCAAGAACCAGTGAAACCAAGAACCAGTGAAACCAGTGGGACTAAAAACAACAAGATAACTGATGTAAAACATACAGTCTGTAAAGTGTTTCTAGGTTGAGAACTTTAGTGAAACAGCACAGTTCAAATATATGGCAAACACAAAGACAGAAACCAGTGGAGTTCAGAAGCTTGTATTTATTTGCTGAAAAGGATGGAATAATATGATGAGAACCAATGAGAGTGTGGAATACAGAAAGATGCTGTTCTATAGGTCAGCTCCATTGGACATCATCTGCCATTGGTCAATTATTGTGCAACTTTGAATCGAGATAGAGATCACAATCTCCAATGACTTAGAAAGAGAATAACATAACTTTGTCTATTTCTCTGGTTTAAACATTTATAATAACATTTAAATCAACATCATCAAAACAAGTTAATCAAACTGCTGTATTCACCAAAAGCTAAGAACTGTAAAGTGATGGAAAATGATCTCACCAATCAATTTAACACAGACCAAAATCAGCTGAAAAAGCATCCAGTGTAAGACATTTGTATTATGAATTTATAGTCCTGAGAGAGTGTGTGTGTGTGTGTGTGTGTGTGTGTGTGTGTATATCCACCTGTATGAGTGTATGTCAGAACGTGTGTTTGTGTATGTGTGTGTACATGTGCATGTGTGTGTGTTAGTGTGTGACCGTGTCTGTGTGTTATGTGTTTGAGAGAGTGTGTGTGTGTGTGTGTGTGTTAATCTAACAAACACTATTGCGCCTTTGGAACAATTTACAGATTCAGATTCAGATAAAACATCAGAATGGAGGTATCTTTACAAAATAAAAGCCACACTCCTTCACATGGCACATTTGCAGCATCCATCAATAAAACCCCTATTCAAAATATAACTTCTAACAAACACCCCATCGTCATTCGTACCAGCAACACAAGCACAGTTAAAAAGCATTGAGATCAATGAAACAGACAAGAATAAAAGTCTACCTCTAGTTTTTAGGTAACAAAGGCCTGTGTCATCAGGTAGTGGGTTGATTTGACGTAGAAATGGCAACCACGGACCAACGACCAGGACCCTAAAGCGAAAAGGCAAAAAACTACAACCAGCGCGCAAAGACACCCAACTTCCTCCATCGCTGTACGTAAACATGACATCACTTCCTGAATTCATGACTTCCCTTCCTGAATTACCCCACCCCTCCCCTGTTATAGTTTACCTCATAAAATACATACAAGTGCAATCTACCTCCATTCATTGCGTTCTCCAAGCATGTATCGTATTCAGTAAACATATATGACGCCTGTAACATATGAGCCATTTAAAGTACATCCACACTGTCTGTCCGTCCTCGCCACATTCATCCCACATGTTTCCTTGTTCATTTAAATAAAGCTACAGAAACAGGACAGGTCAAAGTGAAGGAGAAGAAGAAGATCAGAATTAGAAGAACAGAGCCAAATGAAAAAAAGGCAGGAAGAAGCCCTGTCACCGGAACCCCCCTGCCCCACCCATCCGCACCTTTCCCTCCCCATTTGGCCCCCGGTGGCCCCTCACACGGTGAGAGAGATGAAGCTGTTGTATCTCTGGATGTTCCTCTTTAGGATCTCCGAGCAGGGCCCCAGGACCCGTTCGAAGCGGGGCCGGTCCAGCTTCACACACTTCAGGGGTCCCCGGGCCACCACTGTGGCCGCCCGCGGCCTGTTCAGCAGCAGGGCGATCTCACCTGGAGGACAAGGTGGAGTCAGAGGTCAGGGGTCATTCTGATGACTTTCATGAGGGTCATTACTTATGATGATGATGACATATAATGTTGGGGTCCCTATAAGGTTGTGTCCTTTCAGGTCCTTGTGTTTTATTCAGTTCCTGGTGTGTGTTGAACAGGTTCCTAACAGTTCCTGGTGTGTGTTGAACAGATTCCTAACAGTTCCTGGTGTGTGTTGAACAGATTCCTAACAGTTCCTGGTGTGTGGTGAACAGGTTCCTAACAGTTCCTGGTGTGTGTTGAACAGATTCCTAACAGTTCCTGGTGTGTGGTGAAAAGGTTCCTAACAGTTCCTGGTGT
This sequence comes from Oncorhynchus clarkii lewisi, assembly GCF_045791955.1. Taxonomy (NCBI): domain Eukaryota; kingdom Metazoa; phylum Chordata; class Actinopteri; order Salmoniformes; family Salmonidae; genus Oncorhynchus; species Oncorhynchus clarkii. The sequence continues at coordinate 225,565 of NW_027260842.1, forward strand.
GTGATGAACAGGTTCCTAACAGTTCCTGGTGTGTGGTGAACAGGTTCATAACAGTTCCTGGTGTGTGATGAACAGGTTCCTAACAGTTCCTGGTGTGTGTTGAACAGGTTCCTAACAGTTCCTGGTGTGTGATGAACAGGTTCCTAACAGTTCCTGGTGTGTGTTGAACAGGGTCCGTAATGTAGCATTAGCCTAAGAATGTGTGTGTAACGTTATCCACTCACCAAAGTAGTCGGATGGCCCCAGACGACCAACCTCGACGTACTCCTCATTGTCAGATCTACGCTGGAGAACAGAGGCTGTACCCTAGAGAGAGAGAGAGAGAGAGAGAGAGAGAGAGAGAGAGAGAGAGAGAGAGAGAGAGAGAGAGAGAGAGAATTTTAAATCTAATTTATGCACATAAAGCATTCTGCAGACCCCATGTACAGACCTCATGAAAGAGAGAAGAGGGAGGAAAAGAGACAGAGAGAGGGGAATAAAGAAAGAGAGAGACAGACAGCAGAAGGATGAAAAGGGGAACAGACAGCAGAAGGATGAAAAGGGGAACAGACAGCAGAAGGATGAAAAGGGGAACAGACAGCAGAAGGATGAAAAGGGGAACAGACACCAGAAGGATGAAAAGGGGAACAGACACCAGAAGGATGAAAAGGGGAACAGACAGCAGAAGGATGAAAAGGGGAACAGACAGCAGAAGGATGAAAAGGGGAACAGACACCAGAAGGATGAAAAGGGGAACAGACAGCAGAAGGATGAAAAGGGGAACAGACAGCAGAAGGATGAAAAGGGGAACAGACAGCAGAAGGATGAAAAGGGGAACAGACACCAGAAGGATGAAAAGGGGAACAGACACCAGAAGGATGAAAAGGGGAACAGACAGCAGAAGGATGAAAAGGGGAAGGGAGAGAGGAGGGATGAGGAAAAGAGAAAGAGGCATTATTTTGCAGAGGCTGAAAATCATCAGTGGGATTAGCCTGAGAGAGAGAGACATTCTTTCCTTTACAACCCTGCAGGTGTACAGGGCTTTAGACCACTCTGATGTGGGACAACTGCTGACAGACATACAGACACATGGACACACAGGCACAGATACACCAACTGACCAGAGACAGACCAACTGACAACTGACCAGAGTGACAGACCAACTGACAACTGACCAGAGTGACAGACCAACTGACCAGAGAGACAGACCAACTGACCAGAGACAGACCAACTGACAACTGACCAGAGTGACAGACCAACTGACAACTGAACAGAGAGACAGACCAACTGACCAGAGAGACAGACCAACTGACAACTGACCAGAGACAGACCAACTGACAACTGACCAGTGACAGACCAACTGACAACTGACCAGCAAGACAGACCAACTGACAACTGACCAGAGTGACAGACCAACTGACAACTGACCAGAGTGACAGACCAACTGACAACTGACCAGAGAGACAGACCAACTGACCAGAGAGACAGACCAACTGACAACTGACCAGAGGGACAGACCAACTGACCAGAGAGACAGACCAACTGACAACTGACCAGAGTGACAGACCAACTGACAACTGACCAGAGAGACATACCAACTGACAATTGACCAGAGAGACAGACCAACTGACAACTGACCAGAGAGACAGACCAACTGACCAGAGAGACAGACCAACTGACAACTGACCAGAGAGACAGACCAACGGACCACAGTGACAGAACAACTGACAACTGACCAGAGTGACAGACCAACTGACAACTGACCAGAGAGACAGACCAACTGACAATTGACCAGAGTGACAGACCAACTAACCAGAGAGACAGACCAACTGACCAGAGAGACAGACCAACTGACAATTGACCAGAGTGACAGACCAACTAACCAGAGAGACAGACCAACTGACCAGAGAGACAGACCAACTGACAACTGACCAGAGAGACAGACCAACTGACCAGAGAGACAGACCAACTGACAACTGACCAGAGAGACAGACCAACTGACAACTGACCAGAGAGACAGACCAACTGACAATTGACCAGAGAGACAGACCAACTGACAATTGACCAGAGAGACAGACCAACTGACAACTGACCAGAAAGACAGACCAACTGACAACCGAAAGCATCAGAAAGAAAAATAAAGATACAGACAGACAGAAAGAGAGACAGAAGATAGATGGTACAGACAGACACACACACACAAAGTCAGACAGAGAAACATACTTAGACTTGGTTGATGTTCATTTCCCTGACTCTTGGAGAGAGAAGTGTTCCTAAACTAAACCAGTGGTGCCGTTGTTGCTGATTCCACTGGTCTGAGTCTACAATGCCCTTTACATCACCATTCATTTACTCTCACAGTCATTACTGAGAGCATGGAAACGTGTGCACACCACACTAATGAATGCACGCACCGAAGCACACACACACACACACAGGCAAGCAAACACACACTATCCAAGAGCTTTCCATCACTGTAGTCCCAAGCTGCTGGCACACAACCCAAGACAGAGCAATTACATGCACACAAAGACGCAAGTCTCACACACACACGCACACACACACACATTCCCAGGAAAAGAAGGAGAGGAGTCCTCCACAAACAGCTGATGTCTGCTGGACAGCCTGACTGAACTCTGTGACCGACCAGAGGCAAGTGTGTGTGTGTGTGTGTGTGTGTGTGTGTGTGTGTGTGTGTGTGTGTGTCAGGCGTCACTCCCAAATAGCACAATAGAGAAAAAATAGTTGAATGATTTATCAAGCAATCCGTACAGCAGCCCAAAGAAAGGTTAAAGTCAACTCTCACAGCTGTTGATAAACGGTTTGAGTGTGTGTGTGTGTGCAACTGTGTATGAGCGAGTGCGTGCCTGCTAAGATCATATATAAGAAGAGGCCTACTGAATATACACTGAGTATGCATATTGCCATGCGTGTACATGTGTATGTACAGTTGAAGTCAGAAGTTTACATACACTTAGATTGGAGTCGTTTCTCAACCACTCCACACATTTCTTGTTAACAAACTATAGTTTTGCATGACACAAGTAATTTTTCCAACAATTGTTTACAGACAGATTATTTCACTTTTAATTCAAAGCTTGGAAAATTACAGAAAATGTCATGGCTTTAGAAGCTTCTGATAGGCTAATTGACGTCATTTGAGTCAATTGGAGGTTTTCCTGTGGACATATTTCAAGGCCTACCTTAAAACTCAGTGCCTCTTTGCTTGACATCATGGGAAAATCAAAAGAAATGAGCCAAGACCTCAGAAAAATAATTGTAGACCTCCACAAGTCTGGTTCATCATTGGGAGCAATTTCCAAACGCCTGAAGGTACCACATTCATCTGTACAAACGATAGTACGCAAGTATAAACACCATGGGACCACGCAGCCGTCATACCGCTCAGGAAGGAGATGCGTTCTGTCTCCTAGAGATGAACGTACTTTGGTGCGAAAAGTGCAAATCAATCCGAGAACAACAGCAAATAACCTTGTGTAGATGCTAGAGGAAACAGGTACAAAAGTATCAATATCCACAGTAAAACGAGTCCTATATCGACATAACCTGAAAGGCCACTCAGCAAGGAAGAAGCCACTGCTCTAAAACCGCCATAAAAAAGCCAGACTACGGTTTGCAACTGCACATGGGGACAAAGATCGTACTTTTTGGAGAAATATCCTCTGGTCTGATCAAACAAAAATAGAACTGTTTGGCCATAATGACCATCGCTATGTTTGGAGGAAAAAGGAGGAGGCTTGCAAACCGAAGAACACCATCCCAACCATTAAGCACAGGGGTGACAGCATCATGTTGTGCTGCAGGAGTTACTGGTGAGCTTCACAAAATAGATGGCGTCATGAGGCAGGAAAATGTGGATATAATGAAGCAACATCTCAAGACATCAATCAGGAAGTTAAAGCTTGGTCGCAAATGGGTCTTCCAAATGGACAATGACCCCAAGCATGCTTCCAAAGGACAACAAGGTCAAGGTATAGGAGTGGCCATCACAAAGCCCTGACCTCAATCCTATAGAAAATGTGTGCCCAGAACTGAATACGTGTGTGCGAGTAAGGAGGCCTACAAACCTGACTCAGTTACACCAGCTCTGTCTGGAGGAATGGGCCAAAATTCACCCAACTTATTGTGGGAAGCTTGTGGAAGGCTACCCAAAACGTTTGACCCAAGTTAAACATTTTAAAGGCAATGCTACCAAATACTAATTGAGTGTATGTGAACTTCTGGGAATGTGATGAAAGAAATCAAATAAAAACTGAAATAAATAATTATCTCTACTATTATTCTGACATGTCACATTCTTAAAATAAAGTGGTGATCCGAACTGACCTACGACAGGGAAGTTTTACTAGTTTTAAATGTCAGGAATTGTGAAAAACTTTTAATGTATTTGGCTAAGGTGTATGTAAACTTCTGACTTCAACTGTAGCTGTATTTGCAAGCACATATAGTTGAAGTCGGAAGTTAACATACACCATAGCCAAATACATTTAAACTGAAAAAAAGTTTTTCACAATTCCTGACATTTAAACCTAGTAAAAATTCCCTATTCACAAAATGTTAATGACTCCAACCTAAGTGTACGTAAACTTCCGACTTCAACTGTACATGTTGATAAGAGGGAATGTACTGTATGTGTGGCTTCACGACTGCATTCTGTGTGTGACAGGGCATTAGTCTGTACTTCCTCCTCAAGTTCAAGTTCCTATAAGGGCATGAATATTACAGTAGGGGTCTGTGTGTTTAATGTACTGAATTAACATTTACATTGTGGGGCCTAACTGCTAGCTAGCTGAGAATAGCAGCTCGGTGCTTTAGTCCTTTTACACTATCGTCATAGTCCACTGTAGAGGTCTTGACTGGTCCACCGCAACCTGAATACCTGAGACCTGAGAAGACCTCTAGTCCACTGTAGAGGTCTTGACTGGTCCACCGCAACCTGAATACCTGAGACCTGAGAAGACCTCTTGTCCACTGTAGAGGTCTTGACTGGTCCACCGCAGCCTGAATACCTGAGACCTGAGAAGACCTCTTGTCCACTGTAGAGGTCTTGACTGGTCCACCCCAACCTGAATACCTGAGAAGACCTCTAGTCCACTGTAGAGGTCTTGACTGGTCCACCCCAACCTGAATAACTGAGACATGAGAAGACCTCTAGTCCACTGTAGAGGTCATGACTGGTCCACCCAAACCTGAATACCTGAGACCTGAGAAGACCTCTAGTCCACTGTAGAGGTCTTAACTGGTCCACCTCAACCTGAATACCTGAGACCTGAGAATACCTCTAGTCCACTGTAGAGGTCTTGACTGGTCCACCCCAACCTGAATACCTGAGACATGAGAAGACCTCTAGTCCACTGTAGAGGTCTTGACTGGTCCACCCCAACCTGAATACCTGAGAAGACCTCTAGTCCACTGTAGAGGTCTTGACTGGTCCACCCCAACCTGAATACCTGAGACCTGAGAAGACCTCTAGTCCACTGTAGAGGTCTTGACTGGTCCACCCCAACCTGAATACCTGAGACATGAGAAGACCTCTAGTCCACTGTAGAGGTCTTGACTGGTCCACCCCAACCTGAAAACCTGAGACCTGAGAAGACCTCTAGTCCACTGTAGAGGTCTTGACTGGTCCACCCCAACCTGAATATCTGAGACCTGAGAAGACCTCTAGTCCACTGTAGAGGTCTTGACTGGTCCACCCCAACCTGAATACCTGAGACATGAGAAGACCTCTAGTCCACTGTAGAGGTCTTGACTGGTCCACCCCAACCTGAATACCTGAGACCTGAGAAGACCTCTAGTCCACTGTAGAGGTCTTGACTGGTCCACCCCAACCTGAATACCTGAGAAGACCTCTAGTCCACTGTAGAGGTCTTGACTGGTCCACCCCAACCTGAATACCTGAGACCTGAGAAGACCTCTAGTCCACTGTAGAGGTCTTGACTGGTCCACCCCAACCTGAATACCTGAGACATGAGAAGACCTCTAGTCCACTGCCACTGGAGAGGCATGTAATGCCTTCTTGTTTGATGCCAGATACATTTCCAGAAGGGAAGAAAATAAACTAAGCAACACTAAATACATGCATGGAATAGCAACGATAGTTGATTTAGTCGTTGACAAAAAGCACACACATATCTGGGAACCAGGCTAGGGCTGAACTAGCCTGAGATAGTCAGACTACATCACACTCCGTTTCATGTTTGTTGTTGAATGATTTCCAGGGTAGTTCTGGGTAGTCCGTGCACCCTGAAGGGATTTACCAGCTAGCAGTAAGTGAATGTAGTGCACTGCATGGCTTCATCCCAAATGGCACCCAGTTCCCTTTATAGTGCACTCCTTTTGATCAGGGCCCATGAGCTCTGGTGAAAAGTGGTCCTGTATGAAGAGAATGGGAGGCACTTCGGGACACAGCCCATATCTTCAGCCATGTTTAAGTTTAAACGGAGCTGATAGTGCCAGAACCTCTCTCTAAGTCTAATCCTTAGCTCTCTGCTCTGCTCAACTTTTCCTTGGCTCACACTTCTAATAAGAACTAATAATACCCAATAGGAATATAATGAGTCTCAATGAGAGATCCCATCAGACCAAACCATTTAGCACTAATACAAAGGTGTGCTTGTGAGAATGTGGAGAATATGTAATATGAGTGTGTGTGTGTATGCATGTGTGTATTGTGTGTGTGTGTGAATGAGTGTGTGTGTATGCATGTGTGTATTGTGTGTGTGTGCGTATTGTGTGTGTGTATATATGAGGGTGTGTGTTTGCACATGTGCCTGCTTGCCTGAATGTCTTTGTCTGTGTGTGTGATTAACAAAGAAAAATGAGTCCAATGGACTTCTGAGCTGTGGTCGACCTACACTGGGATCACAACTGAACCAACAAAAACACACGTACCATGTTGTTGGTGTAGTCTGGTAGTGTGGTTGTGTGGTAGCGTGGTAGTCTGGTAGTGTGGTAGCGTGGTAGTGTGGTAGCCTGGTAGTGTGGTAGCGTGGTAGTGTGGTAGCCTGGTAGTGTGGTAGCGTGGTAGTGTGGAAGCGTGGTAGTCTGGTAGCGTGGTAGTCTGGTAGTGTGGTAGTGTGGTAGCGTGGTAGCGTGGCAGTGTGGTAGCGTGGTAATGTGGTAGCGTGGTAGTGTGGTAGCCTGGCACTGTAGTTCTACACTGGGATCACAACTGAACCAACAAAAAGACACGTACCATGTTGTTGGTGTAGTCTGGTAGTCTGGTAGTGTGGTTGTGTGGTAGCGTGGTAGTCTGGTAGTGTGGTAGCGTGGTAGTGTGGTAGCCTGGTAGCGTGGTAGTGTGGTAGCCTGGTAGTGTGGTAGCGTGGTAGTGTGGAAGCGTGGTAGTCTGGTAGCGTGGTAGTCTGGTAGTGTGGCAGTGTGGTAGCGTGGTAGTGTGGTAGCGTGGTAGTGTGGTAGCGTGGCAGCGTGGCAGTGTTGTAGCATGGCAGCGTGGTAGTGTGGCAGTATGGTAGTCTGGCTGTGGTGCTCTGAAGCTAAGCTGGGGCTCAGAGACAGACAGGTAGACAGACAGGCAGACAGACAGACAAACAGACAGACAGACAGACAGACCTACATGTTCTGTGGGAAAGTCAGAAGCCTGAGCCTAAGAGCATAGGAGAGTAGTGGTGGACACCAACACACGCATTCAAACACTGACTCTCATTCACGAACACATGCATGTTATGTTCTTCTCGTGGGGACCAAGTCATTGATTCTCATCCCAAATCCTATTTTCCCTAACCCTAAACTTAACCCTTAACCTAACCATAACCCCTAACCCTATCCTTAATTCTAACCCTAACCCTAATTGTAACCCTAAACCTAAAATAGCATTTTTCCTTGTGGGGACCGGCAAAATGTCCAAACTTGGCAAAATGTTCCTTGTTTTATTATCCAGATTAAGTGGATGCCAACAGCGATGGGCCCAAGGCCAGAAGGACCCCTCTATTCCCACCCTTCTTTCCCCTCCTCTTCCCTCCTGCCGTCTCAGACACACGGGGTGCCAGTCTGACGGAGCCAAGAGTAAGGAGGAGGAGAGGAGTGGAAGAGGAGGATATGTTGGGAGGATAAGGATGAGAAGAAGAGAGAGGAGGAAGAGAGGAGAAGAGAGGGGGGCAGTAGAGGATTAAGATCCCAAATGCTAAAGGACATCAAATTATAAGGGAGTTCTATGAGAGAGAGTCTGTACACAGAGACAAACTGTAAGAGAGTTCTATGAGAGAGAGTGAGAGAGAGTCTGTACACAGAGACAAACTGTAAGAGAGTTCTATGAGAGAGAGTGAGAGAGAGTCTGTACACATAGACAAATTGAAAAGAACGGACAGTTTTTACACACTGCTGAACAGGCCCATCCAGGGTGCCCATCCAGGATCACTATCTCATATATAGCACCCCATGAGCTGAGCTCTCTAGATACAGTACAGTATTGACCATGAGCTGAGCTCTCTAGATACAGTACAGTATTAACCATGAGCTGAGCTCTCTAGATACAGTACAGTATTAACCATGAGCTCACCTCTCTAGACTCAGTACAGTATTAACCATGAGCTGAGCTCTCTAGATACAGTACAGTATTAACCATGAGCTGAGCTCTCTAGATACAGTACAGTATTAACCATGAGCTGAGCTCTCTAGATACAGTACAGTATTAACCATGAGCTGAGCTCTCTAGATACAGTACAGTATTAACCATGAGCTGAGCTCTCTAGATACAGTACAGTATTAACCATGAGCTGAGCTCTCTAGATACAGTACAGTATTAACCATGAGCTGAGTTCTCTAGATACAGTACAGTATTAACCATGAGTTGAGCTCTCTAGATACAGTACATTATTAACCATGAGCTGAGCTCTCTAGATACAGTACAGTATTACCATGAGCTGAGCTCCCTAGATACAGTACAGTATTAACCATGAGCTGAGCTCCCTAGATACAGCACAGTATGTCTTCAATAAACATGGGGATGTCCTCATTTACCGTACCCCTGGCCAACAGGAAGAGGAAAAGATGAGTAGAGGGAGGGAGGGGAGGGAGAGTTGGGAGGGAAGGGGAGGGGGTTATCAAGAGAGGGAGAGAGAGCCAGAGGGCAATGGGGAAGGTAGACAGAAGGACAGAGAGAGAGAAAGAGAGGGGAGAGAAAGCGAGAGAGAGACAGAGAGAGAGCGAGAGACAAAAAGAGAGAGAGACAGATAGAGAGAGAGACAGAGAGAGAGAGTGAGAAACAGAGAGAGAGAGCGAGAGAGTGAGAGACAAAAAGAGAGAGAGACAGATAGAGAGAGAGAGCGAGAGAGACAGAGAGAGAGAGAGAGTGAGAGAAAAAAAGAGAGAGAGAGAGTGAGAGACAGAGAGACAAAAAGAGAGAGACAGGTTGAGAGAGAGCGAGAGAGACACACAGAGAGAGAGCGAGAGAAAGAGACAGAGAGAGAGAAAGAGACAGAGAGAGAGACAGAGAGAGAGAGAGCGAGACCGAGAGAGAGAGAGAGAGACAGAGAGAGAGACAGAGACAGAGAGAGACAGAGAGAGAGAGCAAGCCCACCTAATGACAGGCAGACAACATCCATCACTCTGCTAAATACTAAACCTCCAGGAGAGATCACTGGGCAGATAGCACTGTGTGTGAATGGCAGTCTGAGACCAAAGAAACAAACCCCACACAGACAAATTTCTCACACAGACAAATCTCTCTCTCTCTCACACACACACACACACACGCAACGCGCACACAAACAAGCACACACACACTCATGTACGCATGCAAACACACGCAACGTGCACACACACACAAGCACACACACAGTATTGCAGAATGCAAGGGGTCCTTTTGTCATGTCAAAATGTAGTGGCTCAGAAGCAGGAAGTAATGACTGCTGAACAAACACAGGGGAAAGACAAAGACAGAGAAAGGGATGGAGGGAGGAGAGGAGGGGAGATACGTTGAGTAGCTTGTTCATACGAGGCCACCCCGCACTCAATGTCTGCACTGTCTCACCTTTTTAGACTGTACCACACACACACACACACACACACACACACACACACACACACACACACACACACACACACACACACACACACACACACACACACACACACACACACACACACACACACACACACACACACACACACACACACACACACACACACACTATGTTGAGAGATAGGCCCTCAATGCATAATTGAGTTAGTTAGTTACCCTACATGAACTGTCTTACTGCTGACAGTGTAATACCCTCAGCAGCAATGATATGATGGTAGCTGCTGCTGCTGCTATGAGGAAGGAAGACACATAACCATATGATATGATGGTAGCTGCTGCTGCTATGAGGAAGGAAGACACATAACCATATGATATGATGGTAGCTGCTGCTGCTGCTATGAGGAAGGAAGACACATAACCATATGATATGATGGTAGCTGCTGCTGCTATGAGGAAGGAAAACAAAGGAAGACTGCGAATCAGTGCAAATGTGCAGAAACTGTGTGTGTCTTGCATCTCGCTGATCTCAATATCTGTAGTGCTGCTCGTGGCCACGTCATTTCTCTGAGTCTACCTTCATTAGATTGGTATATTAGTCTAGTTAGTCTAGCCAGCTATCTAAACTGGTAGTAATCATGGCCAAATTACCGACCGGGCACGTGCCCAGAGGTACTGACCTGCAGGGGTACTGACCTGCAGGGGTACTGACCTGCAGGGGTACTGACCTGCAGGGGTATTGACCTGCAGGGGTCCTGACCTGCAGGGGTCCTGACCTGCAGGGGTACTGACCTGCAGGGGGCCCACATTGATTTTGTTCGTCACTCTTATTCAGATATCATATTAACATGACATAATGGCAAATTGTGTCAAATTGCAGGACATTTGCTGTAAAACTTAAACAAAAAAAGGTTCTGTAAAGCAAACCTGTTTGTGTTAAAGGGAAACTTTGGGATTTTGGCAATGAGGTGCTTTATCTACTCCCCCAGAGTCAGATGAACTCATGGAGACCAGTTTACGCCTCTGAAACCAGTAAGAAGGAAGTTAGAGGTAGTTTGCCAGCCCACAGTGGAGGTGTCATAATACCCATAAAACCTAGCGGTCAAACAGGGAAATGGTTCCACTCGTTTTTCAATTCATAGGGGAATTTAGAAACACTTAAAATAAGGGCTGTGTTTCGTGTAGTCTTATTTATTACTACATGTAGCTAACATTAGATAGTTAATCAAGAGATTCTTACCTTTGCCTCGATTTGGCCGTCTCGTCCAGATCATCATGGCATTTTGTAGTTGTTTATGATAGCCACATTAGAAGCTAATTAGAATTTCATTTATTAGGAGTTTATAAAGGCGAATATATTGATAAGTCACCTTGTCAGGGAAAGATTTACAAGGTAATCAAAATGTCACGCCAGGGTAAGCCTACATGAAACAGACCTTATTTTAAGAGTCACTAAAATCCCCTATGAGAATGGTGGACAAAACGATTGGAACCATTTGCCTGTTTGACCGCTAGGTTTAATGGGTATTATGACTCATACTGTTGTACTCATTAGCATTAGTGCAATGACTGGAAGTCTATGGTATCTACTAGCATGCTAGTAGTTACCATAGACTTACAATCATTGCGCTAACGCTAGTTATCAACTTCCTTCATACTGCACGCAGAAACATAAATATTATATATGTTAATCTGACTCTGGAGAAGTAGACACAGGGCTTCATAGCCAAAATCCTGAAGTATTCATTTAATAAAATATAATTTATGCTAACAGATCCTGTATTAAATTATATTTTTTTGTTAATGTGTAGTGGCTAATTGCATAGCTAATAGGATACACCCCTGAACAGTGAGAGGCGTCTACACCCCTCCTATCCTTTGGTGAGGCGTAGTCTTCTTCACGGCCACCGCCTGACAGTCTGTGTATAGGCTGGTTTGTACAGTGTGAGAAGAAATGTAAACACGCCACTTTTCATTAAGGCCCTATTCCCTCTCTCCTCTCCTCTGGGGTGTGTGAAAAGAAAGTGATGTCTTTATCCCACATGTTTTTTAATCCCTCATACATATAATTAGTGATTGGGGGTTTGGCTTTTGGCAGAGAGAGAAAGAGAGAGAAAGAGAAGAAGGGAAAGGAAGAGCAAGAGAGAGAGAGAGAGAGAGAGAGAGAGAGAGAGAGAGAGAGAGAGAGAGAGAGAGAGAGAGAGAGAGAGAGAGAGAGAGAGAGAGAGAGAGAGAGAGAGAGAGAGAGAGAGAGAGAGAGAGAGTGAGAGAGAGAGAGAGAGAGAGAGAGAGAGAGAGAGAGAGAGAGAGAGAGAGAGAGAGAGAGAGAGAGAGAGAGAGAGAGAGAGAGAGAGGGGGAAGGATGAGAGACCTTTTCAAATGAAGAAGGGATAGTTGTCAGGGCTTACCTAATCATCGGTGAGAAAAAACTAAGCGATGAGATGAAAGTATGACAAATGATAGGTTGCAACAACAACGTCAAGATATGATGTGGTATACCCCCAACCCCTCAGCCTCTCCTCTGCCTTACATCTCTCCCTCTTGCTCCTTAGCTCATCCCTCCATTCCTTTCCTCTCCCTCTCCCTCCCCCCCTCTCTCTCTCTCTCTGTGGCTGGGTCTGACTTTCCCAGAGCAGGGCGGTTGTCTGGTGGAATGTGGCTCTGCTGAGTTTCACACAGGGTCAGGAGAGTCAGCCTCCAGGGAGGGAGCAAGTGAGGGAGAGGGAGACCGAGAGAGAGAAAGAGAGAGAAGAAGAAGAGAGTGATGGATAAATATATAATATATAGAGATACTACTGACTTCAGAGAGAGAGAGAGAGAGAGGGAGAGGGAGACCGAGATAGAGAGAGAGAAGAAGAAGAGAGTGATGGATAAATATAAAATATATAGAGATACTACTGACTTCAGAGAGAGAGAGAGAGGGAGAGGGAGACCGAGATAGAGAGAGAGAAGAAGAAGAAGAGAGTGATGGATAAATATAAAACATATAGAGATACTACTGACTTCAGAGAGAGAGAGGGAGAGCGAGATCAAAAAAGAAGGAGGGATGGATAAATATACAGAACAGTACTGTAATACAGAAAGATATTGATTGTAAAACATGCAGATATCAGGTATTTAAGACTTTTTAACGGCAATTGGAATTCAATTTTATACCAATGTTGAGGTCTGCGAGCACCACACACCTGCCAATATTCCTCTCCAGAAATGAGCCCATGTTGGTAAAAAGTAGTATTTTTAGGGTTGGCTCTTTCACCGAAAGCTATAGCCTAGCTCATATTTGGCAAGTGTGCTATTTTATCAATACGTATAATCCTATAGCCTTACTGTTGTAGTAGCATAGTGGCTAGGCTATTGATGGCTGAAGCATGGGGTTGCCCATATTAACTGCACCTGTACATAGCTCATCTGTAAATTGCCCATCCAATCTACCTCATCCCCATACTGTATTTATTTATTTATCTTGCTCCTTTGCACCCCAGGATCTCAACTTGGACATTCATCTTCTGCACATCCTACCATTCCAGTGTTTAATTGTTATATTGTAATTACTTTGCCACCATGGCCTCACTATTGCCTTACCTCTCTCATTTGTACATGCTGTAGAAAGATTTTTCTACTGTATTATTGATTGTATGTCTGTTTACTCCATGTGTAACTCTGTGTTGTATGTGTCAAACTGCTTTGCTTTATCTTGGCCAGGTTGCAGTTGCAAATGAGAACTTGTTCTCAACTAGCCTACCTGGTTAAATAAAGGTGAAATAAATAAATAAAATAAGAATGGACTAATCAACAGCTAGATCACAAACTCTGTAATCAGAATTTTGTCTACGATACTAAAACCAGCTTAGTATAATGATGCTCAATACCATACCAATCAGCTGTTCAACAGGCAACAACAGAACCTTGTTAAGCTGATTCAGGTGTGCTTGAGTAGGGCTGGAACAAATGTCTCCACACCCAGTGGCCTAGCTCTTCAGATGGAGAGTTGACCACATGTGTTTTATACAGTAACAGTGGTATGGATGTTAGAGTAGGGCTGGAACAAACGTCTCCACACCCAGTGGCCTAGCTCTTCAGATGGAGAGTTGACCACATGTGTTTTATACAGTAACAGTGGTATGGATGTTAGAGTAGGGCTGGAACAGACGTCTCCACACCCAGTGGTCTAGCTCTTCAGATGGAGAGTTGACCACATGTGTTTTATACAGTAACAGTGGTATGGATGTTAGAGTAGGGCTGGAACAAACATCTCCACACCCAGTGGCCTAGCTCTTCAGATGGAGAGTTGACCACATGTGTTTTATACAGTAACAGTGGTATGGATGTTAGAGTAGGGCTGGAACAAACGCCTCCACAGCCAGTGGCTCTCCTGGAGGGGTTATGCTATGACATCAGAACATTAGCCTACAACCAAATAGTCTAATCAAATAATTCCTTCATTCAGTGAATCAGGTATCAAATGGCTATACTTTGAAGCAAGGTAGCTAAGCAGGAAGGCTCTACACTGTATTTTTACAGTGCCAAGTAAGACATGAAAGAAGTTAGCTATTTCATCTGATATATTCAGGAAATGCATTATGGATATTATGATTTGCACCATGTCAAAATAGGATCCAGAATAATGTGTTTGGCTTTTTAGAGATGGATTTGCCTTCTATGTTTTTGTGTGTGCTATGCCTATGCTACATAATTTAGCACCTGAGGAAGTGGGATCTCAAAACACATTAGCTAGATTGCTAACTGTAAATATGATATTTACTGCCAGATAGCCATGCGAGTAACAGTACAGGCCTATATAGGCTACTTGATATAGTCACTGCTCCATTCTGCTGGAGCATTATCTCAATTACTAGTTCTGAGAAACTAACCAAAATGTCACTGACTCACATTGGTTACATTATTTGAATTCCATTTCAGATAGTGCACATTGACCTGCAGTTTCTCTGTGGGGCGACAGGTAGCGTAGTGGTTAGAGCACTGGGCCAGTAACCAAAAGGTTGCTAGATGAAATCCCCGAGCTGATAAGGTAAAAATCTGTCGTTCTTCCCCTGAACAAGGCAGTTAACCCACTGTTCCTAGGCAGTCATTGTAAATAAGAATTTGTTCTCAACTGACTTGCATAGTTAAATAAAAATAAATAAATACAATTCTCTAGAGTTAATCAGATCATACCCAAACGGTGTGATGTAGTAGGGAATTGTAGTTTCCAACAGGACAATGTTCTACATAGTTTAGTGCAGAAAATGTGATAATTAACTACAATTACCATAATCCATTGTGTGACTACTTGTCCGGTCTGTGTTTCTTTTACGTCTGCTACATAAGAGACAGAAAAATTCATGATCAAGAGGGGAAACAGAGAGAGCAGTTGCTTCGAGAGGAATCTCTACCTGAAAATACAGTGATTGATAGTTGGTATCCAGCAGGTATTCAGAAGTATTTTACTTTAAACTACTGAGATAGTGATTGTTGACAGCATAGGCAGCAGCTCTATAGAGATGAGATGACTTGGAATGAAATAATAAAGTCATCAAATAAACAAATGTAATATAGACAACTGAAATATTGTACAGTAATGGTAATACATGGTGGTTAATAGGTGATAATCAGTAATGGGCAGTTACCACCATCATGGGACTTCTATGCATGGTTTTAGTCTGTGTTGTTACAGCATTACAACCCACATAGTGCTTAACGCATTTAAAATGTAAAAATAAATATTGAAGCCGAAATGTAAAATATTAATATTTTTTTTATAATCGAACTGAAACCTTTTAAAACTTAATTTAAGACATTTTAAGACATATTAAGGCCTTTAAATCAGATAAATGAATTGAATACTTTTTAAGCCTCTTTAAGGACCCGCGGACACCCTGACATGGGATACCCATGCTGTCACCCATGAGAAAGGAATGAAAGAGTGACTCAGACAGATGATATACAAGACAGGAGGCCTGGATGTCCCTCTGAAATTAAACCAGTGAGAAATACAGGGCTTTTTCGGCTTTCAATGGGAAATTTCCCCTATTCTTTTCCTGGGGCTTTAGAAATGACACCAGATGCCTGTTCCCGTTTAAAAAGGGCCATGTTCTCAGTGGGGTCCTGATCTGTCAGAGACACACAGGGACCAGAGAATACCCAGGGGGACAGAGGAATGGACTGACTGGGCTGAGGGCCTGCTGGAGGGGAAGTCCAGAGTCAGACACGCGCTCTCTCTCTCTCCGCAAAAACAGTTTCTTTCCTTTTTGGTTCATCTCTCTGTGCTTTCTGCTCTCAGTGTACGTATCTCCTCTCCAGCCTGTCTCTACTATGCCTTTAGGCAGGGCCTTAGCCTACAACTGGACGTCTGGACTCTGTAGTATGTGACCTGTCTCTACTATGCCTTTAGTCAGGGCCTTAGCCTACAACTGGACGTCTGGACTCTGTAGTATGTGACCTGTCTCTACTATGCCTTTAGTCAGGGCCTTAGCCTACAACTGGACGTCTGGACTCTGTAGTATGTGACCTGTCTCTACTATGCCTTTAGGCAGGGCCTTAGCCTACAACTGGAAGTCTGGACTCTGTAGTATGTGACCTGTCTCTACTATGCCTTTAGTCAGGGCCTTAGCCTACAACTGGAAGTCTGGACTCTGTAGTATGTGACCTGTCTCTACTATGCCTTTAGTCAGGGCCTTAGCCTACAACTGGACGTCTGGACTCTGTAGTATGTGACCTGTCTCTACTATGCCTTTAGTCAGGGCCTTAGCCTACAACTGGACGTCTGGACTCTGTAGTATGTGACCTGTCTCTACTATGCCTTTAGGCAGGGCCTTAGCCTACAACTGGACGTCTGGACTCTGTAGTATGTGACCTGTCTCTACTATGCCTTTAGTCAGGGCCTTAGCCTACAACTGGACGTCTGGACTCTGTAGTATGTGACCTGTCTCTACTATGCCTTTAGTCAGGGCCTTAGCCTACAACTGGACGTCTGGACTCTGTAGTATGTGACCTGTCTCTACTATGCCTTTAGTCAGGGCCTTAGCCTACAACTGGAAGTCTAGACTCTGTAGTATGTGACCTGTCTCTACTATGCCTTTAGTCAGGGCCTTAGCCTACAACTGGACGTCTGGACTCTGTAGTATGTGACCTGTCTCTACTATGCCTTTAGGCAGGGCCTTAGCCTACAACTGGAAGTCTGGACTCTGTAGTATGTGACCTGTCTCTACTATGCCTTTAGTCAGGGCCTTAGCCTACAACTGGAAGTCTGGACTCTGTAGTATGTGACCTGTCTCTACTATGCCTTTAGTCAGGGCCTTAGCCTACAACTGGACGTCTGGACTCTGTAGTATGTGACCTGTCTCTACTATGCCTTTAGTCAGGGCCTTAGCCTACAACTGGACGTCTGGACTCTGTAGTATGTGACCTGTCTCTACTATGCCTTTAGGCAGGGCCTTAGCCTACAACTGGACGTCTGGACTCTGTAGTATGTGACCTGTCTCTACTATGCCTTTAGTCAGGGCCTTAGCCTACAACTGGACGTCTGGACTCTGTAGTATGTGACCTGTCTCTACTATGCCTTTAGTCAGGGCCTTAGCCTACAACTGGAAGTCTGGACTCTGTAGTATGTGACCTGTCTCTACTATGCCTTTAGTCAGGGCCTTAGCCTACAACTGGAAGTCTGGACTCTGTAGTATGTGACCTGTCTCTACTATGCCTTTAGGCAGGGCCTTAGCCTACAACTGGACGTCTGGACTCTGTAGTATGTGACCTGTCTCTACTATGCCTTTAGTCAGGGCCTTAGCCTACAACTGGACGTCTGGACTCTGTAGTATGTGACCTGCCTCTCTTCTCTCTCTCACATCACCTGACCTGTAATGGAATCTATAAACTATGAGGGGGATGGAACAGGCAATCTAGAAACAGGGAGAGGACAGCACAGACGATCTAGAAACAGGGAGAGGACAGCACAGTCGATCTAGAAACAGGGAGAGGACAGCACAGTCGATCTAGAAACGAGGAGAGGACAGCACAGTCAATTTAGAAACAGGGAGAGGACAGCACAGTCGATCTAGAAACGAGGAGAGGACAGCACAGTCAATCTAGAAACGAGGAGAGGACAGCACAGTCGATCTAGAAACAGGGAGAGGATAGCACAGTCAATCTAGAAACGAGGAGAGGATAGCACAGTCGATCTAGAAACAGGGAGAGGACAGCACAGTCAGTGCAGCTGCCTTCCAGACTAGAGAGGATGGGAGAGGAATGTAGAAAGTGAGGGAAGGAAGGAGGTAGAGAGGGAGGGCTGTGGCTCCAGTGCTGCAGGCTCATTGGTGCAGGTGGAGATGGAGAGAGAGCCAAACGGAGGGATACTTCACTCAGCAGCCTGATAATACCCCTCCAGCCCTCCAGTCTCAGCTGCGCCCTACTGGGGCTTGGCTCACAGAGCTCCATGCTAGCTAGCTACCAATCACTGGGGCTATTGTTAGGGCTGAGAGAGAAAGAGAGAGGGGAAGGGGGAATAGGGGGTAAAAGAGAGAGAGAGAGGAGGTAGAGCTGGAGAGAGAAGTTTGGAGTGGTAGAGAGAGAGCGTAAGGGAGAGGGAGGTAGAGAAAGAGACTAAGAGGTAGAGAGAGAAGGAGAGGGGGAGAGAGGAAAGGAATGAGAGCAAGCCAAGTTTAAACAGTGAAAACAACAGACCAAAAAAAGGACAGACGACCCCCCTCACACACACTGGTCCTCTTGGCTTGACCCTGATGGAACCCCTTTGTAAACTATGGAGTTAATAAAACGTGTGTTAGGCTGACTGACTGGCTGTCAGGTGGGGGGCCCTGCTCTAAGGGGCCCTGCTCCACACAACCACAAACCTAGCAGTGTGACCAGCCCCCTTCTCCCAAACCCCCCACTCATTCACACTGTCCCTCAGAACACACGCATGCACCACGCACACAAACACACACACCTCACAACGCCACTTCGTCTGTCTCCTGGAGCCAATAAGGATGTAATCAGTTCTGATCTCAGACAAGAGGAAGTATTGATATACAACAAGACACTGGACTTCCATCATAGACATTGATACACACGTATCCACAGATATACAAAGAGCACATCACACTGACACAGTGACACATCACACACACTGACACATCACACACACTGACACATCACACTGACACATCACACACACTGACACATCACACACACTGACACACTGACACATCACACACACTGACACATCACACACACTGACACATCACACACACTGACACATCACACACACTGACACACTGACACATCACACACACTGACACACTGATATATCACACTGACACATCACACACACTGACACATCACACACACTGACACATCACACACACTGACACATCACACACACTGACACATCACACTGACACATCACACTGACACACTGACACATCACACACACTGACACACTGACACACTGACACATCACACTCACTGACACACTGACACAGTGACACAAAGTCAGATTCTACAGCCACAAAGTCAGATTCTACAGCCACAAAGTCAGATTCTACAGCCACAAAGTCAGATTCTACAGCCACAAAGTCAGATTCTACAGCCACAAAGTCAGATTCTACAGCCACAAAGTCAGATTCTACAGCCACAAAGTCAGATTCTACAGCCACAAAGTCAAAATTGGCAACAGAAATTAGCTTTTTGTTTTTATTTTAATGTGAAGGTTAGGCATAAGGTTAGCAGTGTGGTTAAGGTTAGGGTTCAAATCTAATTTTAAGAAGATACATTGTAGAAATAGGTGAGGTTTAGCCATATTGATGACTTTGTGGCTGTGGAAACTAGTGACAACAAGAAAAAGACATGCGTACACACAAACACACACACTGCTGTACCTCTGTGATGATGAAGAAGTCATCTCCGGGGTCTCCCTGTACCACGATCTTCTCCCCGTCCTCAAACTGGACTGGCTCCAGAGAATCAGCTACAGTCAGACGCTCCCACTTGTCCAGAGACTCTGCAGGGGGACAAGAGGGTCAACAACAGAGACAAACACTAATATTAGGCCATACGAACATATACACACACACACACACACACACACACACACACACACACACACACACACACACACACACACACACACACACACACACACACACACACACACACACACACACACACACACTCCTATGTTCAGAGACAGGCCCTCAATGCATACTTGAGTTAGTGTGTACTGTAGTCAGTCAATGGGTTGAGGTTTCATCACACAAGGATCTGACTATTAGATGATCTCTTTAATACAGTTTGTGGGAGGAGACTGTGTGTCCAGTATGATTGGTGCTGAGTGTTAGAATGTAGGTGTAGGGAATATCCAATTGGCTTATTGACAGAGGGGGAATAGGAAGGCACTGACAGTGCTGATTTCTACTGGCCCCTATGCAGCAGTGTTGGGGAATAAGTGTGTGTGTGTGTGTGTGTGTGTGTGTGTGTGTGTGTGTGTGAGCGTCCCCCGCTGTGCTGGCCACAGTAGATAATGGCTCCTGTTAAACACTCATATCTAATTGGGGCTCCCCTCCTTCCTACCTCACACTAATCCACTCACTCAGCAAGAGACATTACCTCCCTCCCATCTCCTCCTCCTCTCCCTCCCGTTCTCCCTCCTCTCCCCCGTCCCTCTTCTCCCCCTCCCTCCTCTCCCCCTCTCCCCCCATCTTCCTCCATCCCTCCTCTCCTCCCCCCTCCCTCCTCTCCATTCCCCCTCCTGCTCTCCCATCTTTCTCCTCTCCATCTCCTCTCCCCCTTCCCTGATCCCCCTCTCCTTTTTTTTTCCAAGTAAAGAGACAGGACTAACAGCTACCATTCATAGTGTATGACCACATCAGGGTGTGTATACTGTGTAGCAGTACAGTAGCATTTCAGTAGAAGGCTACACAGGGCTCTGAAGGAGTGATTCAGCAGAGTGGATGTTTCTAGAAGGTGAGGGTATTTTCAGGTCTTGGTTATAAAAAAGGTCTTATACTTGGAAATGCGCTGAATACATTAATGCAAAATTCAGCCATATATAGTAAAGTGAACCATCACTGACAACCACATTTACTAAATTTAACTCCAATATTATTATCCAATTCATAGGTTCACCTTTCAAGTTAAGGGTTATGTGAGTTGTGTGGGTGAGCTGCGGCTCCATATCCCAAAATGTAGCCCTCAACCTAACCATTCCGAATGAATGCCTAAACTTAACCTTCGACATCTGACGTTTACAGACAAGCGTCTGGTTCTGCAGTGGGACTGTGAGAGCTTGTTGTGTGTGTGCGTTATTGGCACGGCAAACATATGTTTACATTGCCAAAGCAAGTGATGTAGATAATATACAGAAGTGAAATAAACAATACAAATGAACAGTAAACATTACACTCACAAAAGTTCCAAAAAATAAAGACATTTCAAATGTCATATAATTCATACAGTGTTGTAATGATGTGCAAGTAGTTAAAGTACAACATGGAAAATAAATAAACATAAATATGGGTTGTATTTACAATGGTGTTTGTTCTTCACTGGTTGATATTTTCTTGTGGATCTGTGCAGCTCAGTTTCCACCTCATTTTGTGGCAGTGTGCACATAGCCTGTCTTCTCTTGAGAGCCAGGTTGAGGCCTTTCTCAATAGCAATGCTATGCTCACTGAGTCTGTACATAGTCAAAGCTTTCCTTAAGTTTGGGTCAGTTACAGTGGTCAGGTATTCTGCCGCTGTGTACTCTCTGTTTAGGTCCAAATAGCATTCTAGTTTACTCTGTTCTGTTTTTTTAAATTCTTTCCAATGTGTCAAGTAATTATCTTTCTGTTTTCTCATGATTTGGTTGGGTCTAATAGTGTTGCTGTCCTGGGGCTCTGTGGCGTCTGTTTGTGTTTGTGAACAGAGCCCCAGGACCAGCTTGCTTAGGGAACTCTTCTCCAGGTTCATCTCTCTGTAGGTGA
>NW_027260842.1:252500-256302 GCF_045791955.1 Oncorhynchus clarkii lewisi
TGGGCCACTGGGCCCATTAGTGGTAACAGTACCGTGCAGTAGGTGGGAGGTGTAAAGCACTGTGTGTGTGTGTGTGTGTGCTTGGCAAATTATTGTGCCCAAACACTCAAAGAGGCGGTGAATGGAGAAATGTCAGCCATTAAGGAAATGATAAGTATGTGTGTTACATTATACCTCATTGTAGATGTGTAATATCTCCTCGTACTTGAGGTGTGAACAACAGTATCAGACAATATCACACTGTACAGTAGATTTGACCACCTCACCCAGCCACATAGTAGGGGACTTTCCTTCATTCTGACTTCACTGTGATCAACAGAGGGAGGGGTGGAGGGAGAGAGAGTGGGAGAGAGAGAGTGGGAGAGAGAGAGAGGGAGAGAGAGAGTGGGAGAGAGAGAGAGAGAGGGAGAGAGAGAGAGAGAGAGAGGGAGAGTGAGATGAGAGAGAGGGCGAGAGAGGGAGACAGAGAGAGAGGGAGAGAGAGAGAGAGGGAGAGAGAGAGAGGGGGAGTGGGAGAGAGAGTGAGAGAGGGGGGGAGTGGGAGAGAGAGTGAGAGAGAGAGAGAGAGAGAGAGAGAGAGAGAGAGAGAGAGAGAGAGAGAGAGAGAGAGAGGAAGACAGAGAGGGAGAGAGAGGGAGATAGGGGGGAGAGAGAGTGAGAGGTTAGAAAGAGAGAGAGAGAGAGAGTGAGAGAGAGAGAGATGGAGCGAGAGAGAGCGAGAGAGAGGGAGAGAGTGAGAGAGAGAGAGATGGAGCGAGAGAGAGCGAGAGAGAGGGAGAGAGAGGGAGAGAGAGAGGGAGACAGAGAGGGAGATGGAGAGGGAGAGAGAGAGAGAGAGGGGGAGAGAGAGAGGAGAGAGAGAGACAGAGAGAGAGAGGGAGAGGGAGAGAGAGAGGGAGAGGGAGAGAGTGGGAGAGAGATTGAAAGAGAGGAAGAGAGAGAGGGAGAGAGTGAGAGAGAGAGAGAGAGAGGGAGAGAGAGAGAGGGAGAGAGAGGGATAGAGCGGGGGAGAGAGAGAGAGAGAGAGGGAGAGAGGGAGAGTGAGATGAGAGAGAGAGGGAGAGAGAGAGAGAGAGAGAGAGGGAGAGAGAGAGAGAGAGAGAGAGAGAGAGGAGAGAGAGATGGAGAGAGAGAGTGGAGAGAGAGAGAGAGATGGAGAAAGGGAGGGAGAGAGAGAGAGGGAGAGGGAGAGAGGGAGGGAGAGAAGAATTCGAAAGCAAATCCAATTTTGATAAACTCCCATATCTACTGGGGGAAATTCCACAGTGTGCCATCACAGCAGCAAGATTTGTGACCTGTTGCCACAAGAAAAGGGTAACCAGTGAAGAACAAACAACATTGTAAACACTCTTGTGTTCTTTAACCATTTGTACATTGTTACATTTGTAACCAATACAAATTAACAGTAAACATTACACATACAGAAATTTCAAAACAGTAAAGACATTACACATGTCATATTATACGTATATACAGTGGGGCAAAAAAGTATTTAGTCAGCCACCAATTGTGCAAGTTCTCCCACTTAAAAAGATGAGAGAGGCCTTCAGACGGGCCTGGACATGTACTGGCTTAAGCAGGGGGACACGTCTGGCACTGCAGGATTTGAGTCCCTGACGGCGTAATTGCTCCCACAGTTGATTTCTTCAAACCAAGCTGCCTACCTATTGCGGATTCAGTCTTCCCAGCCTGGTGCAGGTCTACAATTTTGTTTCTGGTGTCCTTCGACAGCTCTTTGGTCTTGGCCATAGTGGAGTTTGGAGTGTGACTGTTTGAGGTTGTGGACAGGTGTCTTTTATACTGATAACAAGTTCAAACAGGTGCCATTAATACAGGTAACGAATGGAGGACAGAGGAGCCTCTTAAATAATAAGTTACAGGTCTGTGAGAGCCAGAAATCTTGCATGTTTGTAGGTGACCAAATACTTATTTTCCACCATAATTTGCAAATAAATTCATTAAAAATCCTACAATGTGATTTTCTGGATTTCTTTTCTAATTTTGTCTGTCATAGTTGAAGTTTACCTATGATGAAAATTACAGGCCTCTCTCATCTTTTTAAGTGGGAGAACTTGCACAATTGGTGGCTGACTAAATACTTTTTTGCCCCACTGTATATATGTATAATATGACATGTGTAATGTCTTTACTGTTTAGAATTTTCTGTATGTGTAATGTTTACTGTTAATTTTTTATTGTTTATTTCACTTTTGTATATTATCTACCTCACTTGCTTTGGCAATGTTAACACATGTTTCCCATGCCAATAAAGCCCCTTGAATTGAAATGGAATTGAATTGAGAGAGAGAGGGAGACAGAGGGTGAGAGAGAGCGAGAGAGAGAGAAAGAGAGAGAGAGAGAGAGAGAGAGAGAGAGAGGGAGAAAGGGAAGGAGAGAGAGAAAAGAGTCGAAAAAGATTGACAAAGAGAGGGAGACGGCGTCACCCCAGTCTGCTCCCAGGCAGCAGCAGCATTTCGTTTGCATATGGAAATTATACAGTGATTCAAGACCAAGGGTGTCTTTAGTCTGGAAGTGTCTGATGAGGCCTGCTGCTGCTGCTGCCTCTAATTTAATATAATTTCATATTTTCTCTTAAAAGGGGAGAAATGTTCCCAAGCGAGTGATGCATTGATCTCCCAAGAGTAAACAGCTTGATTAAAGGAATTCTCTGGCTCTCGACATCCACTCCCTCCTGGGTGTGTGTGTGTGTGTGTGTGTGTGTGTGAGAGAGAAAGCGAGAGTGTGTGTGTATGTGTGTGTGTGTGTGTGTGTGTGAGAGAGAAAGCGAGAGTGTGTGTGTATGTGTGTGTGTGTGTGTGTGTGTGTGTGTGTGTGAGAGAGAAAGCGAGAGTGTGTGTGTGTATTTGTGTGTGTGTGTGAGAGAGAGGGAAAGTGTATGCGTGTGTGTGTGAGTACATGTGCGTAGTGAGTAAGTACGCGTGTGTGCATGTGTTTGCGTGTGTAAAATACAGTCTGTTTTGAGTTTTACATTTTACATGGCATTTTTCTGCTATCCAGACAGCCAGACAGCTTGCTTCATGACTAACATGTTTAAAGTTTTGACTGAAAACCTATTAGGAAAATCAAACCAACGTCTCAGTACTGAGAATAGATGGTGAAAGACAGAGCGTTCTCCACTCACCGGCAGACCACACTGATGCACCAGACCATAGAATTAGGAATTAGAACACGAGACCCTGTTGTAACGTTCTACCCATGTTCTCCCAACGTTCTACCAGGGCCTGGGAGAGCAGCAGACACCCCTGGAGGGATTAAGAGCTTAGCTTGCTTACATTTCCCTGCATGTTGGCTGACTCATGGGGTTGGGAGGGTGAGAGCTGGTCTGGAACAGGTTAATGTCATCAACTCTGGTCTCAACATGGACACATGGATGGAGTCAAGGTAATGTCTTTCTGGATGGAGTCAAGGTAATGTCTTTCTGGATGGAGACAAGGGTATGTCTTTCTGGATGGAGACAAGGGAATGTCTTTCTGGATGGAGACAAGGGAATGTCTTTCTGGATGAGACAAGGGAATGTCTTTCAGGATGGAGACAAGGGAATGTCTTTCAGGATGGAGACAAGGGAATGTCTTTCTGGATGGAGACAAGGGAATGTCTTTCTGGATGAGACAAGGGAATGTCTTTCTGGATGGAGACAAGGGAATGTCTTTCTGGATGGAGACAAGGGAATGTCTTTCAGGATGGAGACAAGGGAATGTCTTTCAGGATGGAGACAAGGGAATGTCTTTCTGGATGGAGACAAGGGAATGTCTTTCTGGATGAGACAAGGGAATGTCTTTCT